>NW_026123826.1:300000-481079 GCF_025177605.1 Cucumis melo
TTGGACCGTTTTGGGTCGCACCACAGTTCTCCCTCCAACGAGCTCGCTTCCCGACCTATACCTCCGGAAAACGTGTCAGGGAGCATGCCAGGAGTGTGGGTTGAAGTCCTCGGAGCACGAGACCCGAAGATCGAAAGACTTATGACCAATACGGAGCAAAGGGAAGAAACCGTCGGGGGACCGCTTTTTACCCCAGGACGAGAAAACTGAGTCCGGGGCATTCCCGCTCGCGTTTTCTTGGGACGAGCACCGGAAGTCCTCGAGCTCAGCCCGTTTCCTTCGCTGCAAGTGCATTTCCAGTGGTTTCTGACACCGGACGAGCGTTCGCCACTCGTTGGAAGCTTCGGCCATCTTTTGGACCGTTTTGGGTCGCACCACAGTTCTCCCTCCAACGAGCTCGCTTCCCGACCTATACTTCCGGAAAACGTGTCAGGGAGCATGCCAGGAGTGTGGGTTGAAGTCCTCGGAGCACGAGACCCGAAGATCGAAAGACTTATGACCAATACGGAGCAAAGGGAAGAAACCGTCGGGGGACCGCTTTTTACCCCAGGACGAGAAAACTGAGTCCGGGGCATTCCCGCTCGCGTTTTCTTGGGACGAGCACCGGAAGTCCTCGAGCTCAGCCCGTTTCCTTCGCTGCAAGTGCATTTCCAGTGGTTTCTGACACCGGACGAGCGTTCGCCACTCGTTGGAAGCTTCGGCCATCTTTTGGACCGTTTTGGGTCGCACCACAGTTCTCCCTCCAACGAGCTCGCTTCCCGACCTATACCTCCGGAAAACGTGTCAGGGAGCATGCCAGGAGTGTGGGTTGAAGTCCTCGGAGCACGAGACCCGAAGATCGAAAGACTTATGACCAATACGGAGCAAAGGGAAGAAACCGTCGGGGGACCGCTTTTTACCCCAGGACGAGAAAACTGAGTCCGGGGCATTCCCGCTCGCGTTTTCTTGGGACGAGCACCGGAAGTCCTCGAGCTCAGCCCGTTTCCTTCGCTGCAAGTGCATTTCCAGTGGTTTCTGACACCGGACGAGCGTTCGCCACTCGTTGGAAGCTTCGGCCATCTTTTGGACCGTTTTGGGTCGCACCACAGTTCTCCCTCCAACGAGCTCGCTTCCCGACCTATACCTCCGGAAAACGTGTCAGGGAGCATGCCAGGAGTGTGGGTTGAAGTCCTCGGAGCACGAGACCCGAAGATCGAAAGACTTATGACCAATACGGAGCAAAGGGAAGAAACCGTCGGGGGACCGCTTTTTACCCCAGGACGAGAAAACTGAGTCCGGGGCATTCCCGCTCGCGTTTTCTTGGGACGAGCACCGGAAGTCCTCGAGCTCAGCCCGTTTCCTTCGCTGCAAGTGCATTTCCAGTGGTTTCTGACACCGGACGAGCGTTCGCCACTCGTTGGAAGCTTCGGCCATCTTTTGGACCGTTTTGGGTCGCACCACAGTTCTCCCTCCAACGAGCTCGCTTCCCGACCTATACCTCCGGAAAACGTGTCAGGGAGCATGCCAGGAGTGTGGGTTGAAGTCCTCGGAGCACGAGACCCGAAGATCGAAAGACTTATGACCAATACGGAGCAAAGGGAAGAAACCGTCGGGGGACCGCTTTTTACCCCAGGACGAGAAAACTGAGTCCGGGGCATTCCCGCTCGCGTTTTCTTGGGACGAGCACCGGAAGTCCTCGAGCTCAGCCCGTTTCCTTCGCTGCAAGTGCATTTCCAGTGGTTTTTGACACCGGACGAGCGTTCGCCACTCGTTGGAAGCTTCGGCCATCTTTTGGACCGTTTTGGGTCGCACCACAGTTCTCCCTCCAACGAGCTCGCTTCCCGACCTATAACTCCGGAAAACGTGTCAGGGAGCATGCCAGGAGTGTGGGTTGAAGTCCTCGGAGCACGAGACCCGAAGATCGAAAGACTTATGACCAATACGGAGCAAAGGGAAGAAACCGTCGGGGGACCGCTTTTTACCCCAGGACGAGAAAACTGAGTCCGGGGCATTCCCGCTCGCGTTTTCTTGGGACGAGCACCGGAAGTCCTCGAGCTCAGCCCGTTTCCTTCGCTGCAAGTGCATTTCCAGTGGTTTCTGACACCGGACGAGCGTTCGCCACTCGTTGGAAGCTTCGGCCATCTTTTGGACCGTTTTGGGTCGCACCACAGTTCTCCCTCCAACGAGCTCGCTTCCCGACCTATACCTCCGGAAAACGTGTCAGGGAGCATGCCAGGAGTGTGGGTTGAAGTCCTCGGAGCACGAGACCCGAAGATCGAAAGACTTATGACCAATACGGAGCAAAGGGAAGAAACCGTCGGGGGACCGCTTTTTACCCCAGGACGAGAAAACTGAGTCCGGGGCATTCCCGCTCGCGTTTTCTTGGGACGAGCACCGGAAGTCCTCGAGCTCAGCCCGTTTCCTTCGCTGCAAGTGCATTTCCAGTGGTTTCTGACACCGGACGAGCGTTCGCCACTCGTTGGAAGCTTCGGCCATCTTTTGGACCGTTTTGGGTCGCACCACAGTTCTCCCTCCAACGAGCTCGCTTCCCGACCTATACCTCCGGAAAACGTGTCAGGGAGCATGCCAGGAGTGTGGGTTGAAGTCCTCGGAGCACGAGACCCGAAGATCGAAAGACTTATGACCAATACGGAGCAAAGGGAAGAAACCGTCGGGGGACCGCTTTTTACCCCAGGACGAGAAAACTGAGTCCGGGGCATTCCCGCTCGCGTTTTCTTGGGACGAGCACCGGAAGTCCTTGAGCTCAGCCCGTTTCCTTCGCTGCAAGTGCATTTCCAGTGGTTTCTGACACCGGACGAGCGTTCGCCACTCGTTGGAAGCTTCGGCCATCTTTTGGACCGTTTTGGGTCGCACCACAGTTCTCCCTCCAACGAGCTCGCTTCCCGACCTATACCTCCGGAAAACGTGTCAGGGAGCATGCCAGGAGTGTGGGTTGAAGTCCTCGGAGCACGAGACCCGAAGATCGAAAGACTTATGACCAATACGGAGCAAAGGGAAGAAACCGTCGGGGGACCGCTTTTTACCCCAGGACGAGAAAACTGAGTCCGGGGCATTCCCGCTCGCGTTTTCTTGGGACGAGCACCGGAAGTCCTCGAGCTCAGCCCGTTTCCTTCGCTGCAAGTGCATTTCCAGTGGTTTCTGACACCGGACGAGCGTTCGCCACTCGTTGGAAGCTTCGGCCATCTTTTGGACCGTTTTGGGTCGCACCACAGTTCTCCCTCCAACGAGCTCGCTTCCCGACCTATACCTCCGGAAAACGTGTCAGGGAGCATGCCAGGAGTGTGGGTTGAAGTCCTCGGAGCACGAGACCCGAAGATCGAAAGACTTATGACCAATACGGAGCAAAGGGAAGAAACCGTCGGGGGACCGCTTTTTACCCCAGGACGAGAAAACTGAGTCCGGGGCATTCCCGCTCGCGTTTTCTTGGGACGAGCACCGGAAGTCCTCGAGCTCAGCCCGTTTCCTTCGCTGCAAGTGCATTTCCAGTGGTTTCTGACACCGGACGAGCGTTCGCCACTCGTTGGAAGCTTCGGCCATCTTTTGGACCGTTTTGGGTCGCACCACAGTTCTCCCTCCAACGAGCTCGCTTCCCGACCTATACCTCCGGAAAACGTGTCAGGGAGCATGCCAGGAGTGTGGGTTGAAGTCCTCGGAGCACGAGACCCGAAGATCGAAAGACTTATGACCAATACGGAGCAAAGGGAAGAAACCGTCGGGGGACCGCTTTTTACCCCAGGACGAGAAAACTGAGTCCGGGGCATTCCCGCTCGCGTTTTCTTGGGACGAGCACCGGAAGTCCTCGAGCTCAGCCCGTTTCCTTCGCTGCAAGTGCATTTCCAGTGGTTTCTGACACCGGACGAGCGTTCGCCACTCGTTGGAAGCTTCGGCCATCTTTTGGACCGTTTTGGGTCGCACCACAGTTCTCCCTCCAACGAGCTCGCTTCCCGACCTATACCTCCGGAAAACGTGTCAGGGAGCATGCCAGGAGTGTGGGTTGAAGTCCTCGGAGCACGAGACCCGAAGATCGAAAGACTTATGACCAATACGGAGCAAAGGGAAGAAACCGTCGGGGGACCGCTTTTTACCCCAGGACGAGAAAACTGAGTCCGGGGCATTCCCGCTCGCGTTTTCTTGGGACGAGCACCGGAAGTCCTCGAGCTCAGCCCGTTTCCTTCGCTGCAAGTGCATTTCCAGTGGTTTCTGACACCGGACGAGCGTTCGCCACTCGTTGGAAGCTTCGGCCATCTTTTGGACCGTTTTGGGTCGCACCACAGTTCTCCCTCCAACGAGCTCGCTTCCCGACCTATACCTCCGGAAAACGTGTCAGGGAGCATGCCAGGAGTGTGGGTTGAAGTCCTCGGAGCACGAGACCCGAAGATCGAAAGACTTATGACCAATACGGAGCAAAGGGAAGAAACCGTCGGGGGACCGCTTTTTACCCCAGGACGAGAAAACTGAGTCCGGGGCATTCCCGCTCGCGTTTTCTTGGGACGAGCACCGGAAGTCCTCGAGCTCAGCCCGTTTCCTTCGCTGCAAGTGCATTTCCAGTGGTTTCTGACACCGGACGAGCGTTCGCCACTCGTTGGAAGCTTCGGCCATCTTTTGGACCGTTTTGGGTCGCACCACAGTTCTCCCTCCAACGAGCTCGCTTCCCGACCTATACCTCCGGAAAACGTGTCAGGGAGCATGCCAGGAGTGTGGGTTGAAGTCCTCGGAGCACGAGACCCGAAGATCGAAAGACTTATGACCAATACGGAGCAAAGGGAAGAAACCGTCGGGGGACCGCTTTTTACCTCAGGACGAGAAAACTGAGTCCGGGGCATTCCCGCTCGCGTTTTCTTGGGACGAGCACCGGAAGTCCTCGAGCTCAGCCCGTTTCCTTCGCTGCAAGTGCATTTCCAGTGGTTTCTGACACCGGACGAGCGTTCGCCACTCGTTGGAAGCTTCGGCCATCTTTTGGACCGTTTTGGGTCGCACCACAGTTCTCCCTCCAACGAGCTCGCTTCCCGACCTATACCTCCGGAAAACGTGTCAGGGAGCATGCCAGGAGTGTGGGTTGAAGTCCTCGGAGCACGAGACCCGAAGATCGAAAGACTTATGACCAATACGGAGCAAAGGGAAGAAACCGTCGGGGGACCGCTTTTTACCCCAGGACGAGAAAACTGAGTCCGGGGCATTCCCGCTCGCGTTTTCTTTGGACGAGCACCGGAAGTCCTCGAGCTCAGCCCGTTTCCTTCGCTGCAAGTGCATTTCCAGTGGTTTCTGACACCGGACGAGCGTTCGCCACTCGTTGGAAGCTTCGGCCATCTTTTGGACCGTTTTGGGTCGCACCACAGTTCTCCCTCCAACGAGCTCGCTTCCCGACCTATACCTCCGGAAAACGTGTCAGGGAGCATGCCAGGAGTGTGGCTTGAAGTCCTCGGAGCACGAGACCCGAAGATCGAAAGACTTATGACCAATACGGAGCAAAGGGAAGAAACCGTCGGGGGACCGCTTTTTACCCCAGGACGAGAAATCTGAGTCCGGGGCATTCCCGCTCGCGTTTTCTTGGGACGAGCACCGGAAGTCCTCGAGCTCAGCCCGTTTCCTTCGCTGCAAGTGCATTTCCAGTGGTTTCTGACACCGGACGAGCGTTCGCCACTCGTTGGAAGCTTCGGCCATCTTTTGGACCGTTTTGGGTCGCACCACAGTTCTCCCTCCAACGAGCTCGCTTCCCGACCTATACCTCCGGAAAACGTGTCAGGGAGCATGCCAGGAGTGTGGGTTGAAGTCCTCGGAGCACGAGACCCGAAGATCGAAAGACTTATGACCAATACGGAGCAAAGGGAAGAAACCGTCGGGGGACCGCTTTTTACCCCAGGACGAGAAAACTGAGTCCGGGGCATTCCCGCTCGCGTTTTCTTGGGACGAGCACCGGAAGTCCTCGAGCTCAGCCCGTTTCCTTCGCTGCAAGTGCATTTCCAGTGGTTTCTGACACCGGACGAGCGTTCGCCACTCGTTGGAAGCTTCGGCCATCTTTTGGACCGTTTTGGGTCGCACCACAGTTCTCCCTCCAACGAGCTCGCTTCCCGACCTATACCTCCGGAAAACGTGTCAGGGAGCATGCCAGGAGTGTGGGTTGAAGTCCTCGGAGCACGAGACCCGAAGATCGAAAGACTTATGACCAATACGGAGCAAAGGGAAGAAACCGTCGGGGGACCGCTTTTTACCCCAGGACGAGAAAACTGAGTCCGGGGCATTCCCGCTCGCGTTTTCTTGGGACGAGAACCGGAAGTCCTCGAGCTCAGCCCGTTTCCTTCGCTGCAAGTGCATTTCCAGTGGTTTCTGACACCGGACGAGCGTTCGCCACTCGTTGGAAGCTTCGGCCATCTTTTGGACCGTTTTGGGTCGCACCACAGTTCTCCCTCCAACGAGCTCGCTTCCCGACCTATACCTCCGGAAAACGTGTCAGGGAGCATGCCAGGAGTGTGGGTTGAAGTCCTCGGAGCACGAGACCCGAAGATCGAAAGACTTATGACCAATACGGAGCAAAGGGAAGAAACCGTCGGGGGACCGCTTTTTACCCCAGGACGAGAAAACTGAGTCCGTGGCATTCCCGCTCGCGTTTTCTTGGGACGAGCACCGGAAGTCCTCGAGCTCCGCCCGTTTCCTTCGCTGCAAGTGCATTTCCAGTGGTTTCTGACACCGGACGAGCGTTCGCCACTCGTTGGAAGCTTCGGCCATCTTTTGGACCGTTTTGGGTCGCACCACAGTTCTCCCTCCAACGAGCTCGCTTCCCGACCTATACCTCCGGAAAACGTGTCAGGGAGCATGCCAGGAGTGTGGGTTGAAGTCCTCGGAGCACGAGACCCGAAGATCGAAAGACTTATGACCAATACGGAGCAAAGGGAAGAAACCGTCGGGGGACCGCTTTTTACCCCAGGACGAGAAAACTGAGTCCGGGGCATTCCCGCTCGCGTTTTCTTTGGACGAGCACCGGAAGTCCTCGAGCTCAGCCCGTTTCCTTCGCTGCAAGTGCATTTCCAGTGGTTTCTGACACCGGACGAGCGTTCGCCACTCGTTGGAAGCTTCGGCCATCTTTTGGACCGTTTTGGGTCGCACCACAGTTCTCCCTCCAACGAGCTCGCTTCCCGACCTATACCTCCGGAAAACGTGTCAGGGAGCATGCCAGGAGTGTGGGTTGAAGTCCTCGGAGCACGAGACCCGAAGATCGAAAGACTTATGACCAATACGGAGCAAAGGGAAGAAACCGTCGGGGGACCGCTTTTTACCCCAGGACGAGAAAACTGAGTCCGGGGCATTCCCGCTCGCGTTTTCTTGGGACGAGCACCGGAAGTCCTCGAGCTCAGCCCGTTTCCTTCGCTGCAAGTGCATTTCCAGTGGTTTCTGACACCGGACGAGCGTTCGCCACTCGTTGGAAGCTTCGGCCATCTTTTGGACCGTTTTGGGTCGCACCACAGTTCTCCCTCCAACGAGCTCGCTTCCCGACCTATACCTCCGGAAAACGTGTCAGGGAGCATGCCAGGAGTGTGGGTTGAAGTCCTCGGAGCACGAGACCCGAAGATCGAAAGACTTATGACCAATACGGAGCAAAGGGAAGAAACCGTCGGGGGACCGCTTTTTACCCCAGGACGAGAAAACTGAGTCCGGGGCATTCCCGCTCGCGTTTTCTTGGGACGAGAACCGGAAGTCCTCGAGCTCAGCCCGTTTCCTTCGCTGCAAGTGCATTTCCAGTGGTTTCTGACACCGGACGAGCGTTCGCCACTCGTTGGAAGCTTCGGCCATCTTTTGGACCGTTTTGGGTCGCACCACAGTTCTCCCTCCAACGAGCTCGCTTCCCGACCTATACCTCCGGAAAACGTGTCAGGGAGCATGCCAGGAGTGTGGGTTGAAGTCCTCGGAGCACGAGACCCGAAGATCGAAAGACTTATGACCAATACGGAGCAAAGGGAAGAAACCGTCGGGGGACCGCTTTTTACCCCAGGACGAGAAAACTGAGTCCGTGGCATTCCCGCTCGCGTTTTCTTGGGACGAGCACCGGAAGTCCTCGAGCTCCGCCCGTTTCCTTCGCTGCAAGTGCATTTCCAGTGGTTTCTGACACCGGACGAGCGTTCGCCACTCGTTGGAAGCTTCGGCCATCTTTTGGACCGTTTTGGGTCGCACCACAGTTCTCCCTCCAACGAGCTCGCTTCCCGACCTATACCTCCGGAAAACGTGTCAGGGAGCATGCCAGGAGTGTGGGTTGAAGTCCTCGGAGCACGAGACCCGAAGATCGAAAGACTTATGACCAATACGGAGCAAAGGGAAGAAACCGTCGGGGGACCGCTTTTTACCCCAGGACGAGAAAACTGAGTCCGGGGCATTCCCGCTCGCGTTTTCTTGGGACGAGCACCGGAAGTCCTCGAGCTCAGCCCGTTTCCTTCGCTGCAAGTGCATTTCCAGTGGTTTCTGACACCGGACGAGCGTTCGCCACTCGTTGGAAGCTTCGGCCATCTTTTGGACCGTTTTGGGTCGCACCACAGTTCTCCCTCCAACGAGCTCGCTTCCCGACCTATACCTCCGGAAAACGTGTCAGGGAGCATGCCAGGAGTGTGGGTTGAAGTCCTCGGAGCACGAGACCCGAAGATCGAAAGACTTATGACCAATACGGAGCAAAGGGAAGAAACCGTCGGGGGACCGCTTTTTACCCCAGGACGAGAAAACTGAGTCCGGGGCATTCCCGCTCGCGTTTTCTTTGGACGAGCACCGGAAGTCCTCGAGCTCAGCCCGTTTCCTTCGCTGCAAGTGCATTTCCAGTGGTTTCTGACACCGGACGAGCGTTCGCCACTCGTTGGAAGCTTCGGCCATCTTTTGGACCGTTTTGGGTCGCACCACAGTTCTCCCTCCAACGAGCTCGCTTCCCGACCTATACCTCCGGAAAACGTGTCAGGGAGCATGCCAGGAGTGTGGGTTGAAGTCCTCGGAGCACGAGACCCGAAGATCGAAAGACTTATGACCAATACGGAGCAAAGGGAAGAAACCGTCGGGGGACCGCTTTTTACCCCAGGACGAGAAAACTGAGTCCGGGGCATTCCCGCTCGCGTTTTCTTGGGACGAGCACCGGAAGTCCTCGAGCTCAGCCCGTTTCCTTCGCTGCAAGTGCATTTCCAGTGGTTTCTGACACCGGACGAGCGTTCGCCACTCGTTGGAAGCTTCGGCCATCTTTTGGACCGTTTTGGGTCGCACCACAGTTCTCCCTCCAACGAGCTCGCTTCCCGACCTATACCTCCGGAAAACGTGTCAGGGAGCATGCCAGGAGTGTGGGTTGAAGTCCTCGGAGCACGAGACCCGAAGATCGAAAGACTTATGACCAATACGGAGCAAAGGGAAGAAACCGTCGGGGGACCGCTTTTTACCCTAGGACGAGAAAACTGAGTCCGGGGCATTCCCGCTCGCGTTTTCTTGGGACGAGCACCGGAAGTCCTCGAGCTCAGCCCGTTTCCTTCGCTGCAAGTGCATTTCCAGTGGTTTCTGACACCGGACGAGCGTTCGCCACTCGTTGGAAGCTTCGGCCATCTTTTGGACCGTTTTGGGTCGCACCACAGTTCTCCCTCCAACGAGCTCGCTTCCCGACCTATACCTCCGGAAAACGTGTCAGGGAGCATGCCAGGAGTGTGGGTTGAAGTCCTCGGAGCACGAGACCCGAAGATCGAAAGACTTATGACCAATACGGAGCAAAGAGAAGAAACCGTCGGGGGACCGCTTTTTACCCCAGGACGAGAAAACTGAGTCCGGGGCATTCCCGCTCGCGTTTTCTTGGGACGAGCACCGGAAGTCCTCGAGCTCAGCCCGTTTCCTTCGCTGCAAGTGCATTTCCAGTGGTTTCTGACACCGGACGAGCGTTCGCCACTCGTTGGAAGCTTCGGCCATCTTTTGGACCGTTTTGGGTCGCACCACAGTTCTCCCTCCAACGAGCTCGCTTCCCGACCTATACCTCCGGAAAACGTGTCAGGGAGCATGCCAGGAGTGTGGGTTGAAGTCCTCGGAGCACGAGACCCGAAGATCGAAAGACTTATGACCAATACGGAGCAAAGGGAAGAAACCGTCGGGGGACCGCTTTTTACCCCAGGACGAGAAAACTGAGTCCGGGGCATTCCCGCTCGCGTTTTCTTGGGACGAGCACCGGAAGTCCTCGAGCTCAGCCCGTTTCCTTCGCTGCAAGTGCATTTCCAGTGGTTTCTGACACCGGACGAGCGTTCGCCACTCGTTGGAAGCTTCGGCCATCTTTTGGACCGTTTTGGGTCGCACCACAGTTCTCCCTCCAACGAGCTCGCTTCCCGACCTATACCTCCGGAAAACGTGTCAGGGAGCATGCCAGGAGTGTGGGTTGAAGTCCTCGGAGCACGAGACCGGAAGATCGAAAGACTTATGACCAATACGAAGCAAAGGGAAGAAACCGTCGGGGGACCGCTTTTTACCCCAGGACGAGAAAACTGAGTCCGGGGCATTCCCGCTCGCGTTTTCTTGGGACGAGAACCGGAAGTCCTCGAGCTCAGCCCGTTTCCTTCGCTGCAAGTGCATTTCCAGTGGTTTCTGACACCGGACGAGCGTTCGCCACTCGTTGGAAGCTTCGGCCATCTTTTGGACCGTTTTGGGTCGCACCACAGTTCTCCCTCCAACGAGCTCGCTTCCCGACCTATACCTCCGGAAAACGTGTCAGGGAGCATGCCAGGAGTGTGGGTTGAAGTCCTCGGAGCACGAGACCCGAAGATCGAAAGACTTATGACCAATACGGAGCAAAGGGAAGAAACCGTCGGGGGACCGCTTTTTACCCCAGGACGAGAAAACTGAGTCCGTGGCATTCCCGTTCGCGTTTTCTTGGGACGAGCACCGGAAGTCCTCGAGCTCCGCCCGTTTCCTTCGCTGCAAGTGCATTTCCAGTGGTTTCTGACACCGGACGAGCGTTCGCCACTCGTTGGAAGCTTCGGCCATCTTTTGGACCGTTTTGGGTCGCACCACAGTTCTCCCTCCAACGAGCTCGCTTCCCGACCTATACCTCCGGAAAACGTGTCAGGGAGCATGCCAGGAGTGTGGGTTGAAGTCCTCGGAGCACGAGACCCGAAGATCGAAAGACTTATGACCAATACGGAGCAAAGGGAAGAAACCGTCGGGGGACCGCTTTTTACCCCAGGACGAGAAAACTGAGTCCGGGGCATTCCCGCTCGCGTTTTCTTGGGACGAGCACCGGAAGTCCTCGAGCTCAGCCCGTTTCCTTCGCTGCAAGTGCATTTCCAGTGGTTTCTGACACCGGACGAGCGTTCGCCACTCGTTGGAAGCTTCGGCCATCTTTTGGACCGTTTTGGGTCGCACCACAGTTCTCCCTCCAACGAGCTCGCTTCCCGACCTATACCTCCGGAAAACGTGTCAGGGAGCATGCCAGGAGTGTGGGTTGAAGTCCTCGGAGCACGAGACCCGAAGATCGAAAGACTTATGACCAATACATAGCAAAGGAAAGAAACCGTCGGGGGACCGCTTTTTACCCCAGGACGAGAAAACTGAGTCCGGGGCATTCCCGCTCGCGTTTTCTTGGGACGAGCACCGGAAGTCCTCGAGCTCAGCCCGTTTCCTTCGCTGCAAGTGCATTTCCAGTGGTTTCTGACACCGGACGAGCGTTCGCCACTCGTTGGAAGCTTCGGCCATCTTTTGGACCGTTTTGGGTCGCACCACAGTTCTCCCTCCAACGAGCTCGCTTCCCGACCTATACCTCCGGAAAACGTGTCAGGGAGCATGCCAGGAGTGTGGGTTGAAGTCCTCGGAGCACGAGACCCGAAGATCGAAAGACTTATGACCAATACGGAGCAAAGGGAAGAAACCGTCGGGGGACCGCTTTTTACCCCAGGACGAGAAAACTGAGTCCGGGGCATTCCCGCTCGCGTTTTCTTGGGACGAGCACCGGAAGTCCTCGAGCTCAGCCCGTTTCCTTCGCTGCAAGTGCATTTCCAGTGGTTTCTGACACCGGACGAGCGTTCGCCACTCGTTGGAAGCTTCGGCCATCTTTTGGACCGTTTTGGGTCGCACCACAGTTCTCCCTCCAACGAGCTCGCTTCCGGACCTATACCTCCGAAAAACGTGTCAGGGAGCATGCCAGGAGTGTGGGTTGAAGTCCTCGGAGCACGAGACCCGAAGATCGAAAGACTTATGACCAATACGGAGCAAAGGGAAGAAACCGTCGGGGGACCGCTTTTTACCCCAGGACGAGAAAACTGAGTCCGGGGCATTCCCGCTCGCGTTTTCTTGGGACGAGCACCAGAAGTCCTCGAGCTCAGCCCGTTTCCTTCGCTGCAAGTGCATTTCCAGTGGTTTCTGACACCGGACGAGCGTTCGCCACTCGTTGGAAGCTTCGGCCATCTTTTGGACCGTTTTGGGTCGCACCACAGTTCTCCCTCCAACGAGCTCGCTTCCCGACCTATACCTCCGGAAAACGTGTCAGGGAGCATGCCAGGAGTGTGGGTTGAAGTCCTCGGAGCACGAGACCCGAAGATCGAAAGACTTATGACCAATACGGAGCAAAGGGAAGAAACCGTCGGGGGACCGCTTTTTACCCCAGGACGAGAAAACTGAGTCCGGGGCATTCCCGCTCGCGTTTTCTTGGGACGAGCACCGGAAGTCCTCGAGCTCAGCCCGTTTCCTTCGCTGCAAGTGCATTTCCAGTGGTTTCTGACACCGGACGAGCGTTCGCCACTCGTTGGAAGCTTCGGCCATCTTTTGGACCGTTTTGGGTCGCACCACAGTTCTCCCTCCAACGAGCTCGCTTCCCGACCTATACCTCCGGAAAACGTGTCAGGGAGCATGCCAGGAGTGTGGGTTGAAGTCCTCGGAGCACGAGACCCGAAGATCGAAAGACTTATGACCAATACGGAGCAAAGGGAAGAAACCGTCGGGGGACCGCTTTTTACCCCAGGACGAGAAAACTGAGTCCGGGGCATTCCCGCTCGCGTTTTCTTGGGACGAGCACCGGAAGTCCTCGAGCTCAGCCCGTTTCCTTCGCTGCAAGTGCATTTCCAGTGGTTTCTGACACCGGACGAGCGTTCGCCACTCGTTGGAAGCTTCGGCCATCTTTTGGACCGTTTTGGGTCGCACCACAGTTCTCCCTCCAACGAGCTCGCTTCCCGACCTATACCTCCGGAAAACGTGTCAGGGAGCATGCCAGGAGTGTGGGTTGAAGTCCTCGGAGCACGAGACCCGAAGATCGAAAGACTTATGACCAATACGGAGCAAAGGGAAGAAACCGTCGGGGGACCGCTTTTTACCCCAGGACGAGATAACTGAGTCCGGGGCATTCCCGCTCGCGTTTTCTTGGGACGAGCACCGGAAGTCCTCGAGCTCAGCCCGTTTCCTTCGCTGCAAGTGCATTTCCAGTGGTTTCTGACACCGGACGAGCGTTCGCCACTCGTTGGAAGCTTCGGCCATCTTTTGGACCGTTTTGGGTCGCACCACAGTTCTCCCTCCAACGAGCTCGCTTCCCGACCTATACCTCCGGAAAACGTGTCAGGGAGCATGCCAGGAGTGTGGGTTGAAGTCCTCGGAGCACGAGACCCGAAGATCGAAAGACTTATGACCAATACGGAGCAAAGGGAAGAAACCGTCGGGGGACCGCTTTTTACCCCAGGACGAGAAAACTGAGTCCGGGGCATTCCCGCTCGCGTTTTCTTTGGACGAGCACCGGAAGTCCTCGAGCTCAGCCCGTTTCCTTCGCTGCAAGTGCATTTCCAGTGGTTTCTGACACCGGACGAGCGTTCGCCACTCGTTGGAAGCTTCGGCCATCTTTTGGACCGTTTTGGGTCGCACCACAGTTCTCCCTCCAACGAGCTCGCTTCCCGACCTATACCTCCGGAAAACGTGTCAGGGAGCATGCCAGGAGTGTGGGTTGAAGTCCTCGGAGCACGAGACCCGAAGATCGAAAGACTTATGACCAATACGGAGCAAAGGGAAGAAACCGTCGGGGGACCGCTTTTTACCCCAGGACGAGAAAACTGAGTCCGGGGCATTCCCGCTCGCGTTTTCTTGGGACGAGCACCGGAAGTCCTCGAGCTCAGCCCGTTTCCTTCGCTGCAAGTGCATTTCCAGTGGTTTCTGACACCGGACGAGCGTTCGCCACTCGTTGGAAGCTTCGGCCATCTTTTGGACCGTTTTGGGTCGCACCACAGTTCTCCCTCCAACGAGCTCGCTTCCCGACCTATACCTCCGGAAAACGTATCAGGGAGCATGCCAGGAGTGTGGGTTGAAGTCCTCGGAGCACGAGACCCGAAGATCGAAAGACTTATGACCAATACGGAGCAAAGGGAAGAAACCGTCGGGGGACCGCTTTTTACCCTAGGACGAGAAAACTGAGTCCGGGGCATTCCCGCTCGCGTTTTCTTGGGACGAGCACCGGAAGTCCTCGAGCTCAGCCCGTTTCCTTCGCTGCAAGTGCATTTCCAGTGGTTTCTGACACCGGACGAGCGTTCGCCACTCGTTGGAAGCTTCGGCCATCTTTTGGACCGTTTTGGGTCGCACCACAGTTCTCCCTCCAACGAGCTCGCTTCCCGACCTATACCTCCGGAAAACGTGTCAGGGAGCATGCCAGGAGTGTGGGTTGAAGTCCTCGGAGCACGAGACCCGAAGATCGAAAGACTTATGACCAATACGGAGCAAAGAGAAGAAACCGTCGGGGGACCGCTTTTTACCCCAGGACGAGAAAACTGAGTCCGGGGCATTCCCGCTCGCGTTTTCTTGGGACGAGCACCGGAAGTCCTCGAGCTCAGCCCGTTTCCTTCGCTGCAAGTGCATTTCCAGTGGTTTCTGACACCGGACGAGCGTTCGCCACTCGTTGGAAGCTTCGGCCATCTTTTGGACCGTTTTGGGTCGCACCACAGTTCTCCCTCCAACGAGCTCGCTTCCCGACCTATACCTCCGGAAAACGTGTCAGGGAGCATGCCAGGAGTGTGGGTTGAAGTCCTCGGAGCACGAGACCCGAAGATCGAAAGACTTATGACCAATACGGAGCAAAGGGAAGAAACCGTCGGGGGACCGCTTTTTACCCCAGGACGAGAAAACTGAGTCCGGGGCATTCCCGCTCGCGTTTTCTTGGGACGAGCACCGGAAGTCCTCGAGCTCAGCCCGTTTCCTTCGCTGCAAGTGCATTTCCAGTGGTTTCTGACACCGGACGAGCGTTCGCCACTCGTTGGAAGCTTCGGCCATCTGTTGGACCGTTTTGGGTCGCACCACAGTTCTCCCTCCAACGAGCTCGCTTCCCGACCTATACCTCCGGAAAACGTGTCAGGGAGCATGCCAGGAGTGTGGGTTGAAGTCCTCGGAGCACGAGACCGGAAGATCGAAAGACTTATGACCAATACGAAGCAAAGGGAAGAAACCGTCGGGGGACCGCTTTTTACCCCAGGACGAGAAAACTGAGTCCGGGGCATTCCCGCTCGCGTTTTCTTGGGACGAGAACCGGAAGTCCTCGAGCTCAGCCCGTTTCCTTCGCTGCAAGTGCATTTCCAGTGGTTTCTGACACCGGACGAGCGTTCGCCACTCGTTGGAAGCTTCGGCCATCTTTTGGACCGTTTTGGGTCGCACCACAGTTCTCCCTCCAACGAGCTCGCTTCCCGACCTATACCTCCGGAAAACGTGTCAGGGAGCATGCCAGGAGTGTGGGTTGAAGTCCTCGGAGCACGAGACCCGAAGATCGAAAGACTTATGACCAATACGGAGCAAAGGGAAGAAACCGTCGGGGGACCGCTTTTTACCCCAGGACGAGAAAACTGAGTCCGTGGCATTCCCGTTCGCGTTTTCTTGGGACGAGCACCGGAAGTCCTCGAGCTCCGCCCGTTTCCTTCGCTGCAAGTGCATTTCCAGTGGTTTCTGACACCGGACGAGCGTTCGCCACTCGTTGGAAGCTTCGGCCATCTTTTGGACCGTTTTGGGTCGCACCACAGTTCTCCCTCCAACGAGCTCGCTTCCCGACCTATACCTCCGGAAAACGTGTCAGGGAGCATGCCAGGAGTGTGGGTTGAAGTCCTCGGAGCACGAGACCCGAAGATCGAAAGACTTATGACCAATACGGAGCAAAGGGAAGAAACCGTCGGGGGACCGCTTTTTACCCCAGGACGAGAAAACTGAGTCCGGGGCATTCCCGCTCGCGTTTTCTTGGGACGAGCACCGGAAGTCCTCGAGCTCAGCCCGTTTCCTTCGCTGCAAGTGCATTTCCAGTGGTTTCTGACACCGGACGAGCGTTCGCCACTCGTTGGAAGCTTCGGCCATCTTTTGGACCGTTTTGGGTCGCACCACAGTTCTCCCTCCAACGAGCTCGCTTCCCGACCTATACCTCCGGAAAACGTGTCAGGGAGCATGCCAGGAGTGTGGGTTGAAGTCCTCGGAGCACGAGACCCGAAGATCGAAAGACTTATGACCAATACATAGCAAAGGGAAGAAACCGTCGGGGGACCGCTTTTTACCCCAGGACGAGAAAACTGAGTCCGGGGCATTCCCGCTCGCGTTTTCTTGGGACGAGCACCGGAAGTCCTCGAGCTCAGCCCGTTTCCTTCGCTGCAAGTGCATTTCCAGTGGTTTCTGACACCGGACGAGCGTTCGCCACTCGTTGGAAGCTTCGGCCATCTTTTGGACCGTTTTGGGTCGCACCACAGTTCTCCCTCCAACGAGCTCGCTTCCCGACCTATACCTCCGGAAAACGTGTCAGGGAGCATGCCAGGAGTGTGGGTTGAAGTCCTCGGAGCACGAGACCCGAAGATCGAAGGACTTATGACCAATACGGAGCAAAGGGAAGAAACCGTCGGGGGACCGCTTTTTACCCCAGGACGAGAAAACTGAGTCCGGGGCATTCCCGCTCGCGTTTTCTTGGGACGAGCACCGGAAGTCCTCGAGCTCAGCCCGTTTCCTTCGCTGCAAGTGCATTTCCAGTGGTTTCTGACACCGGACGAGCGTTCGCCACTCGTTGGAAGCTTCGGCCATCTTTTGGACCGTTTTGGGTCGCACCACAGTTCTCCCTCCAACGAGCTCGCTTCCCGACCTATACCTCCGGAAAACGTGTCAGGGAGCATGCCAGGAGTGTGGGTTGAAGTCCTCGGAGCACGAGACCCGAAGATCGAAAGACTTATGACCAATACGGAGCAAAGGGAAGAAACCGTCGGGGGACCGCTTTTTACCCCAGGACGAGAAAACTGAGTCCGGGGCATTCCCGCTCGCGTTTTCTTGGGACGAGCACCGGAAGTCCTCGAGCTCAGCCCGTTTCCTTCGCTGCAAGTGCATTTCCAGTGGTTTCTGACACCGGACGAGCGTTCGCCACTCGTTGGAAGCTTCGGCCATCTTTTGGACCGTTTTGGGTCGCACCACAGTTCTCCCTCCAACGAGCTCGCTTCCCGACCTATACCTCCGGAAAACGTGTCAGGGAGCATGCCAGGAGTGTGGGTTGAAGTCCTCGGAGCACGAGACCCGAAGATCGAAAGACTTATGACCAATACGGAGCAAAGGGAAGAAACCGTCGGGGGACCGCTTTTTACCCCAGGACGAGAAAACTGAGTCCGGGGCATTCCCGCTCGCGTTTTCTTTGGACGAGCACCGGAAGTCCTCGAGCTCAGCCCGTTTCCTTCGCTGCAAGTGCATTTCCAGTGGTTTCTGACACCGGACGAGCGTTCGCCACTCGTTGGAAGCTTCGGCCATCTTTTGGACCGTTTTGGGTCGCACCACAGTTCTCCCTCCAACGAGCTCGCTTCCCGACCTATACCTCCGGAAAACGTGTCAGGGAGCATGCCAGGAGTGTGGGTTGAAGTCCTCGGAGCACGAGACCCGAAGATCGAAAGACTTATGACCAATACGGAGCAAAGGGAAGAAACCGTCGGGGGACCGCTTTTTACCCCAGGACGAGAAAACTGAGTCCGGGGCATTCCCGCTCGCGTTTTCTTGGGACGAGCACCGGAAGTCCTCGAGCTCAGCCTGTTTCCTTCGCTGCAAGTGCATTTCCAGTGGTTTCTGACACCGGACGAGCGTTCGCCACTCGTTGGAAGCTTCGGCCATCTTTTGGACCGTTTTGGGTCGCACCACAGTTCTCCCTCCAACGAGCTCGCTTCCTGACCTATACCTCCGAAAAACATGTCAGGGAGCATGCCAGGAGTGTGGGTTGAAGTCCTCGGAGCACGAGACCCGAAGATCGAAAGACTTATGACCAATACGGAGCAAAGGGAAGAAACCGTCGGGGGACCGCTTTTTACCCCAGGACGAGAAAACTGAGTCCGGGGCATTCCCGCTCGCGTTTTCTTTGGACGAGCACCGGAAGTCCTCGAGCTCAGCCCGTTTCCTTCGCTGCAAGTGCATTTCCAGTGGTTTCTGACACCGGACGAGCGTTCGCCACTCGTTGGAAGCTTCGGCCATCTTTTGGACCGTTTTGGGTCGCACCACAGTTCTCCCTCCAACGAGCTCGCTTCCCGACCTATACCTCCGGAAAACGTGTCAGGGAGCATGCCAGGAGTGTGGGTTGAAGTCCTCGGAGCACGAGACCCGAAGATCGAAAGACTTATGACCAATACATAGCAAAGGGAAGAAACCGTCGGGGGACCGCTTTTTACCCCAGGACGAGAAAACTGAGTCCGGGGCATTCCCGCTCGCGTTTTCGTGGGACGAGCACCGGAAGTCCTCGAGCTCAGCCCGTTTCCTTCGCTGCAAGTGCATTTCCAGTGGTTTCTGACACCGGACGAGCGTTCGCCACTCGTTGGAAGCTTCGGCCATCTTTTGGACCGTTTTGGGTCGCACCACAGTTCTCCCTCCAACGAGCTCGCTTCCCGACCTATACCTCCGGAAAACGTGTCAGGGAGCATGCCAGGAGTGTGGGTTGAAGTCCTCGGAGCACGAGACCCGAAGATCGAAAGACTTATGACCAATACGGAGCAAAGGGAAGAAACCGTCGGGGGACCGCTTTTTACCCCAGGACGAGAAAACTGAGTCCGGGGCATTCCCGCTCGCGTTTTCTTGGGACGAGCACCGGAAGTCCTCGAGCTCAGCCCGTTTCCTTCGCTGCAAGTGCATTTCCAGTGGTTTCTGACACCGGACGAGCGTTCGCCACTCGTTGGAAGCTTCGGCCATCTTTTGGACCGTTTTGGGTCGCACCACAGTTCTCCCTCCAACGAGCTCGCTTCCCGACCTATACCTCCGGAAAACGTGTCAGGGAGCATGCCAGGAGTGTGGGTTGAAGTCCTCGGAGCACGAGACCCGAAGATCGAAAGACTTATGACCAATACGGAGCAAAGGGAAGAAACCGTCGGGGGACCGCTTTTTACCCCAGGACGAGAAAACTGAGTCCGGGGCATTCCCGCTCGCGTTTTCTTGGGACGAGCACCGGAAGTCCTCGAGCTCAGCCCGTTTCCTTCGCTGCAAGTGCATTTCCAGTGGTTTCTGACACCGGACGAGCGTTCGCCACTCGTTGGAAGCTTCGGCCATCTTTTGGACCGTTTTGGGTCGCACCACAGTTCTCCCTCCAACGAGCTCGCTTCCCGACCTATACCTCCGGAAATCGTGTCAGGGAGCATGCCAGGAGTGTGGGTTGAAGTCCTCGGAGCACGAGACCCGAAGATCGAAAGACTTATGACCAATACGGAGCAAAGGGAAGAAACCGTCGGGGGACCGCTTTTTACCCCAGGACGAGAAAACTGAGTCCGGGGCATTCCCGCTCGCGTTTTCTTGGGACGAGCACCGGAAGTCCTCGAGCTCAGCCCGTTTCCTTCGCTGCAAGTGCATTTCCAGTGGTTTCTGACACCGGACGAGCGTTCGCCACTCGTTGGAAGCTTCGGCCATCTTTTGGACCGTTTTGGGTCGCACCACAGTTCTCCCTCCAACGAGCTCGCTTCCCGACCTATACCTCCGGAAAACGTGTCAGGGAGCATGCCAGGAGTGTGGGTTGAAGTCCTCGGAGCACGAGACCCGAAGATCGAAAGACTTATGACCAATACGGAGCAAAGGGAAGAAACCGTCGGGGGACCGCTTTTTACCCCAGGACGAGAAAACTGAGTCCGGGGCATTCCCGCTCGCGTTTTCTTGGGACGAGCACCGGAAGTCCTCGAGCTCAGCCCGTTTCCTTCGCTGCAAGTGCATTTCCAGTGGTTTCTGACACCGGACGAGCGTTCGCCACTCGTTGGAAGCTTCGGCCATCTTTTGGACCGTTTTGGGTCGCACCACAGTTCTCCCTCCAACGAGCTCGCTTCCCGACCTATACCTCCGGAAAACGTGTCAGGGAGCATGCCAGGAGTGTGGGTTGAAGTCCTCGGAGCACGAGACCCGAAGATCGAAAGACTTATGACCAATACGGAGCAAAGGGAAGAAACCGTCGGGGGACCGCTTTTTACCCCAGGACGAGAAAACTGAGTCCGGGGCATTCCCGCTCGCGTTTTCTTGGGACGAGCACCGGAAGTCCTCGAGCTCAGCCCGTTTCCTTCGCTGCAAGTGCATTTCCAGTGGTTTCTGACACCGGACGAGCGTTCGCCACTCGTTGGAAGCTTCGGCCATCTTTTGGACCGTTTTGGGTCGCACCACAGTTCTCCCTCCAACGAGCTCGCTTCCCGACCTATACCTCCGGAAAACGTGTCAGGGAGCATGCCAGAAGTGTGGGTTGAAGTCCTCGGAGCACGAGACCCGAAGATCGAAAGACTTATGACCAATACGGAGCAAAGGGAAGAAACCGTCGGGGGACCGCTTTTTACCCCAGGACGAGAAAACTGAGTCCGGGGCATTCCCGCTCGCGTTTTCTTGGGACGAGCACCGGAAGTCCTCGAGCTCAGCCCGTTTCCTTCGCTGCAAGTGCATTTCAAGTGGTTTCTGACACCGGACGAGCGTTCGCCACTCGTTGGAAGCTTCGGCCATCTTTTGGACCGTTTTGGGTCGCACCACAGTTCTCCCTCCAACGAGCTCGCTTCCCGACCTATACCTCCGGAAAAAGTGTCAGGGAGCATGCCAGGAGTGTGGGTTGAAGTCCTCGGAGCACGAGACCCGAAGATCGAAAGACTTATGACCAATACGGAGCAAAGGGAAGAAACCGTCGGGGGACCGCTTTTTACCACAGGACGAGAAAACTGAGTCCGGGGCATTCCCGCTCGCGTTTTCTTGGGACGAGCACCGGAAGTCCTCGAGCTCAGCCCGTTTCCTTCGCTGCAAGTGCATTTCCAGTGGTTTCTGACACCGGACGAGCGTTCGCCACTCGTTGGAAGCTTCGGCCATCTTTTGGACCGTTTTGGGTCGCACCACAGTTCTCCCTCCAACGAGCTCGCTTCCCGACCTATACCTCCGGAAAACGTGTCAGGGAGCATGCCAGGAGTGTGGGTTGAAGTCCTCGGAGCACGAGACCCGAAGATCGAAAGACTTATGACCAATACGGAGCAAAGGGAAGAAACCGTCGGGGGACCGCTTTTTACCCCAGGACGAGAAAACTGAGTCCGGGGCATTCCCGCTCGCGTTTTCTTGGGACGAGCACCGGAAGTCCTCGAGCTCAGCCCGTTTCCTTCGCTGCAAGTGCATTTCCAGTGGTTTCTGACACCGGACGAGCGTTCGCCACTCGTTGGAAGCTTCGGCCATCTTTTGGACCGTTTTGGGTCGCACCACAGTTCTCCCTCCAACGAGCTCGCTTGCCGACCTATACCTCCGGAAAACGTGTCAGGGAGCATGCCAGGAGTGTGGGTTGAAGTCCTCGGAGCACGAGACCCGAAGATCGAAAGACTTATGACCAATACGGAGCAAAGGGAAGAAACCGTCGGGGGACCGCTTTTTACCCCAGGACGAGAAAACTGAGTCCGGGGCATTCCCGCTCGCGTTTTCTTGGGACGAGCACCGAAAGTCCTCGAGCTCAGCCCGTTTCCTTCGCTGCAAGTGCATTTCAAGTGGTTTCTGACACCGGACGAGCGTTCGCCACTCGTTGGAAGCTTCGGCCATATTTTGGACCGTTTTGGGTCGCACCACAGTTCTCCCTCCAACGAGCTCGCTTCCCGACCTATACCTCCGGAAAACGTGTCAGGGAGCATGCCAGGAGTGTGGGTTGAAGTCCTCGGAGCACGAGACCCGAAGATCGAAAGACTTATGACCAATACGGAGCAAAGGGAAGAAACCGTCGGGGGACCGCTTTTTACCCCAGGACGAGAAAACTGAGTCCGGGGCATTCCCGCTCGCGTTTTCTTGGGACGAGCACCGGAAGTCCTCGAGCTCAGCCCGTTTCCTTCGCTGCAAGTGCATTTCAAGTGGTTTCTGACACCGGACGAGCGTTCGCCACTCGTTGGAAGCTTCGGCCATCTTTTGGACCGTTTTGGGTCGCACCACAGTTCTCCCTCCAACGAGCTCGCTTCCCGACCTATACCTCCGGAAAACGTGTCAGGGAGCATGCCAGGAGTGTGGGTTGAAGTCCTCGGAGCACGAGACCTGAAGATCGAAAGACTTATGACCAATACGGAGCAAAGGGAAGAAACCGTCGGGGGACCGCTTTTTACCCCAGGACGAGAAAACTGAGTCCGGGGCATTCCCGCTCGCGTTTTCTTGGGACGAGCACCGGAAGTCCTCGAGCTCAGCCCGTTTCCTTCGCTGCAAGTGCATTTCCAGTGGTTTCTGACACCGGACGAGCGTTCGCCACTCGTTGGAAGCTTCGGCCATCTTTTGGACCGTTTTGGGTCGCACCACAGTTCTCCCTCCAACGAGCTCGCTTCCCGACCTATACCTCCGGAAAACGTGTCAGGGAGCATGCCAGGAGTGTGGGTTGAAGTCCTCGGAGCACGAGACCCGAAGATCGAAAGACTTATGACCAATACGGAGCAAAGGGAAGAAACCGTCGGGGGACCGCTTTTTACCCCAGGACGAGAAAACTGAGTCCGGGGCATTCCCGCTCGCGTTTTCTTGGGACGAGCACCGGAAGTCCTCGAGCTCAGCCCGTTTCCTTCGCTGCAAGTGCATTTCCAGTGGTTTCTGACACCGGACGAGCGTTCGCCACTCGTTGGAAGCTTCGACCATCTTTTGGACCGTTTTGGGTCGCACCACAGTTCTCCCTCCAACGAGCTCGCTTCCCGACCTATACCTCCGGAAAACGTGTCAGGGAGCATGCCAGGAGTGTGGGTTGAAGTCCTCGGAGCACGAGACCCGAAGATCGAAAGACTTATGACCAATACGGAGCAAAGGGAAGAAACCGTCGGGGGACCGCTTTTTACCCCAGGACGAGAAAACTGAGTCCGGGGCATTCCCGCTCGCGTTTTCTTGGGACGAGCACCGGAAGTCCTCGAGCTCAGCCCGTTTCCTTCGCTGCAAGTGCATTTCCAGTGGTTTCTGACACCGGACGAGCGTTCGCCACTCGTTGGAAGCTTCGGCCATCTTTTGGACCGTTTTGGGTCGCACCACAGTTCTCCCTCCAACGAGCTCGCTTCCCGACCTATACCTCCGGAAAACGTGTCAGGGAGCATGCCAGGAGTGTGGGTTGAAGTCCTCGGAGCACGAGACCCGAAGATCGAAAGACTTATGACCAATATGGAGCAAAGGGAAGAAACCGTCGGGGGACCGCTTTTTACCCCAGGACGAGAAAACTGAGTCCGGGGCATTCCCGCTCGCGTTTTCTTGGGACGAGCACCGGAAGTCCTCGAGCTCAGCCCGTTTCCTTCGCTGCAAGTGCATTTCCAGTGGTTTCTGACACCGGACGAGCGTTCGCCACTCGTTGGAAGCTTCGGCCATCTTTTGGACCGTTTTGGGTCGCACCACAGTTCTCCCTCCAACGAGCTCGCTTCCCGACCTATACCTCCGGAAAACGTGTCAGGGAGCATGCCAGGAGTGTGGGTTGAAGTCCTCGGAGCACGAGACCCGAAGATCGAAAGACTTATGACCAATACGGAGCAAAGGGAAGAAACCGTCGGGGACCGCTTTTTACCCCAGGACGAGAAAACTGAGTCCGGGGCATTCCCGCTCGCGTTTTCTTGGGACGAGCACCGGAAGTCCTCGAGCTCAGCCCGTTTCCTTCGCTGCAAGTGCATTTCCAGTGGTTTCTGACACCGGACGAGCGTTCGCCACTCGTTGGAAGCTTCGGCCATCTTTTGGACCGTTTTGGGTCGCACCACAGTTCTCCCTCCAACGAGCTCGCTTCCCGACCTATACCTCCGGAAAACGTGTCAGGGAGCATGCCAGGAGTGTGGGTTGAAGTCCTCGGAGCACGAGACCCGAAGATCGAAAGACTTATGACCAATACGGAGCAAAGGGAAGAAACCGTCGGGGGACCGCTTTTTACCCCAGGACGAGAAAACTGAGTCCGGGGCATTCCCGCTCGCGTTTTCTTGGGACGAGCACCAGAAGTCCTCGAGCTCAGCCCGTTTCCTTCGCTGCAAGTGCATTTCCAGTGGTTTCTGACACCGGACGAGCGTTCGCCACTCGTTGGAAGCTTCGGCCATCTTTTGGACCGTTTTGGGTCGCACCACAGTTCTCCCTCCAACGAGCTCGCTTCCCGACCTATACCTCCGGAAAACGTGTCAGGGAGCATGCCAGGAGTGTGGGTTGAAGTCCTCGGAGAACGAGACCCGAAGATCGAAAGACTTATGACCAATACGGAGCAAAGGGAAGAAACCGTCGGGGGACCGCTTTTTACCCCAGGACGAGAAAACTGAGTTCGGGGCATTCCCGCTCGCGTTTTCTTGGGACGAGCACCGGAAGTCCTCGAGCTCAGCCCGTTTCCTTCGCTGCAAGTGCATTTCCAGTGGTTTCTGACACCGGACGAGCGTTCGCCACTCGTTGGAAGCTTCGGCCATCTTTTGGACCGTTTTGGGTCGCACCACAGTTCTCCCTCCAACGAGCTCGCTTCCCGACCTATACCTCCGGAAAACGTGTCAGGGAGCATGCCAGGAGTGTGGGTTGAAGTCCTCGGAGAACGAGACCCGAAGATCGAAAGACTTATGACCAATACGGAGCAAAGGGAAGAAACCGTCGGGGGACCGCTTTTTACCCCAGGACGAGAAAACTGAGTCCGGGGCATTCCCGCTCGCGTTTTCTTGGGACGAGCACCGGAAGTCCTCGAGCTCAGCCCGTTTCCTTCGCTGCAAGTGCATTTCCAGTGGTTTCTGACACCGGACGAGCGTTCGCCACTCGTTGGAAGCTTCGGCCATCTTTTGGACCGTTTTGGGTCGCACCACAGTTCTCCCACCAACGAGCTCGCTTCCCGACCTATACCTCCGGAAAACGTGTCAGGGAGCATACCAGGAGTGTGGGTTGAAGTCCTCGGAGCACGAGACCCGAAGATCGAAAGACTTATGACCAATACGGAGCAAAGGGAAGAAACCGTCGGGGGACCGCTTTTTACCCCAGGACGAGAAAACTGAGTCCGGGGCATTCCCGCTCGCGTTTTCTTGGGACGAGCACCGGAAGTCCTCGAGCTCAGCCCGTTTCCTTCGCTGCAAGTGCATTTCCAGTGGTTTCTGACACCGGACGAGCGTTCGCCACTCGTTGGAAGCTTCGGCCATCTTTTGGACCGTTTTGGGTCGCACCACAGTTCTCCCACCAACGAGCTCGCTTCCCGACCTATACCTCCGGAAAACGTGTCAGGGAGCATGCCAGGAGTGTGGGTTGAAGTCCTCGGAGCACGAGACCCGAAGATCGAAAGACTTATGACCAATACGGAGCAAAGGGAAGAAACCGTCGGGGGACCGCTTTTTACCCCAGGACGAGAAAACTGAGTCCGGGGCATTCCCGCTCGCGTTTTCTTGGGACGAGCACCGGAAGTCCTCGAGCTCAGCCCGTTTCCTTCGCTGCAAGTGCATTTCCAGTGGTTTCTGACACCGGACGAGCGTTCGCCACTCGTTGGAAGCTTCGGCCATCTTTTGGACCGTTTTGGGTCGCACCACAGTTCTCCCTCCAACGAGCTCGCTTCCCGACCTATACCTCCGGAAAACGTGTCAGGGAGCATGCCAGGAGTGTGGGTTGAAGTCCTCGGAGCACGAGACCCGAAGATCGAAAGACTTATGACCAATACGGAGCAAAGGGAAGAAACCGTCGGGGGACCGCTTTTTACCCCAGGACGAGAAAACTGAGTCCGGGGCATTCCCGCTCGCGTTTTCTTGGGACGAGCACCGGAAGTCCTCGAGCTCAGCCCGTTTCCTTCGCTGCAAGTGCATTTCCAGTGGTTTCTGACACCGGACGAGCGTTCGCCACTCGTTGGAAGCTTCGACCATCTTTTGGACCGTTTTGAGTCGCACCACAGTTCTCCCTCCAACGAGCTCGCTTCCCGACCTATACCTCCGGAAAACGTGTCAGGGAGCATGCCAGGAGTGTGGGTTGAAGTCCTCGGAGCACGAGACCCGAAGATCGAAAGACTTATGACCAATACGGAGCAAAGGGAAGAAACCGTCGGGGGACCGCTTTTTACCCCAGGACGAGAAAACTGAGTCCGGGGCATTCCCGCTCGCGTTTTCTTGGGACGAGCACCGGAAGTCCTCGAGCTCAGCCCGTTTCCTTCGCTGCAAGTGCATTTCCAGTGGTTTCTGACACCGGACGAGCGTTCGCCACTCGTTGGAAGCTTCGGCCATCTTTTGGACCGTTTTGGGTCGCACCACAGTTCTCCCTCCAACGAGCTCGCTTCCCGACCTATACCTCCGGAAAACGTGTCAGGGAGCATGCCAGGAGTGTGGGTTGAAGTCCTCGGAGCACGAGACCCGAAGATCGAAAGACTTATGACCAATACGGAGCAAAGGGAAGAAACCGTCGGGGGACCGCTTTTTACCCCAGGACGAGAAAACTGAGTCTGGGGCATTCCCGCTCGCGTTTTCTTGGGACGAGCACCGGAAGTCCTCGAGCTCAGCCCGTTTCCTTCGCTGCAAGTGCATTTCCAGTGGTTTCTGACACCGGACGAGCGTTCGCCACTCGTTGGAAGCTTCGGCCATCTTTTGGACCGTTTTGGGTCGCACCACAGTTCTCCCTCCAACGAGCTCGCTTCCCGACCTATACCTCCGGAAAACGTGTCAGGGAGCATGCCAGGAGTGTGGGTTGAAGTCCTCGGAGCACGAGACCCGAAGATCGAAAGACTTATGACCAATACGGAGCAAAGGGAAGAAACCGTCGGGGGACCGCTTTTTACCCCAGGACGAGAAAACTGAGTCTGGGGCATTCCCGCTCGCGTTTTCTTGGGACGAGCACCGGAAGTCCTCGAGCTCAGCCCGTTTCCTTCGCTGCAAGTGCATTTCCAGTGGTTTCTGACACCGGACGAGCGTTCGCCACTCGTTGGAAGCTTCGGCCATCTTTTGGACCGTTTTGGGTCGCACCACAGTTCTCCCTCCAACGAGCTCGCTTCCCGATCTATACCTCCGGAAAACGTGTCAGGGAGCATACCAGGAGTGTGGGTTGAAGTCCTCGGAGCACGAGACCCGAAGATCGAAAGACTTATGACCAATACGGAGCAAAGGGAAGAAACCGTCGGGGGACCGCTTTTTACCCCAGGACGAGAAAACTGAGTCTGGGGCATTCCCGCTCGCGTTTTCTTGGGACGAGCACCGGAAGTCCTCGAGCTCAGCCCGTTTCCTTCGCTGCAAGTGCATTTCCAGTGGTTTCTGACACCGGACGAGCGTTCGCCACTCGTTGGAAGCTTCGGCCATCTTTTGGACCGTTTTGGGTCGCACCACAGTTCTCCCTCCAACGAGCTCGCTTCCCGACCTATACCTCCGGAAAACGTGTCAGGGAGCATGCCAGGAGTGTGGGTTGAAGTCCTCGGAGCACGAGACCCGAAGATCGAAAGACTTATGACCAATACGGAGCAAAGGGAAGAAACCGTCGGGGGACCGCTTTTTACCCCAGGACGAGAAAACTGAGTCCGGGGCATTCCCGCTCGCGTTTTCTTGGGACGAGCACCGGAAGTCCTCGAGCTCAGCCCGTTTCCTTCGCTGCAAGTGCATTTCCAGTGGTTTCTGACACCGGACGAGCGTTCGCCACTCGTTGGAAGCTTCGGCCATCTTTTGGACCATTTTGGGTCGCACCACAGTTCTCCCTCCAACGAGCTCGCTTCCCGACCTATACCTCCGGAAAACGTGTCAGGGAGCATGCCAGGAGTGTGGGTTGAAGTCCTCGGAGCACGAGACCCGAAGATCGAAAGACTTATGACCAATACGGAGCAAAGGGAAGAAACCGTCGGGGGACCGCTTTTTACCCCAGGACGAGAAAACTGAGTCCGGGGCATTCCCGCTCGCGTTTTCTTGGGACGAGCACCGGAAGTCCTCGAGCTCAGCCCGTTTCCTTCGCTGCAAGTGCATTTCCAGTGGTTTCTGACACCGGACGAGCGTTCGCCACTCGTTGGAAGCTTCGACCATCTTTTGGACCGTTTTGGGTCGCACCACAGTTCTCCCTCCAACGAGCTCGCTTCCCGACCTATACCTCCGGAAAACGTGTCAGGGAGCATGCCAGGAGTGTGGGTTGAAGTCCTCGGAGCACGAGACCCGAAGATCGAAAGACTTATGACCAATACGGAGCAAAGGGAAGAAACCGTCGGGGGACCGCTTTTTACCCCAGGACGAGAAAACTGAGTCCGGGGCATTCCCGCTCGCGTTTTCTTGGGACGAGCACCGGAAGTCCTCGAGCTCAGCCCGTTTCCTTCGCTGCAAGTGCATTTCCAGTGGTTTCTGACACCGGACGAGCGTTCGCCACTCGTTGGAAGCTTCGGCCATCTTTTGGACCGTTTTGGGTCGCACCACAGTTCTCCCTCCAACGAGCTCGCTTCCCGACCTATACCTCCGGAAAACGTGTCAGGGAGCATGCCAGGAGTGTGGGTTGAAGTCCTCGGAGCACGAGACCCGAAGATCGAAAGACTTATGACCAATACGGAGCAAAGGGAAGAAACCGTCGGGGGACCGCTTTTTACCCCAGGACGAGAAAACTGAGTCCGGGGAATTCCCGCTCGCGTTTTCTTGGGACGAGCACCGGAAGTCCTCGAGCTCAGCCCGTTTCCTTCGCTGCAAGTGCATTTCCAGTGGTTTCTGACACCGGACGAGCGTTCGCCACTCGTTGGAAGCTTCGGCCATCTTTTGGACCGTTTTGGGTCGCACCACAGTTCTCCCTCCAACGAGCTCGCTTCCCGACCTATACCTCCGGAAAACGTGTCAGGGAGCATGCCAGGAGTGTGGGTTGAAGTCCTCGGAGCACGAGACCCGAAGATCGAAAGACTTATGACCAATACGGAGCAAAGGGAAGAAACCGTCGGGGGACCGCTTTTTACCCCAGGACGAGAAAACTGAGTCCGGGGCATTCCCGCTCGCGTTTTCTTGGGACGAGCACCGGAAGTCCTCGAGCTCAGCCCGTTTCCTTCGCTGCAAGTGCATTTCCAGTGGTTTCTGACACCGGACGAGCGTTCGCCACTCGTTGGAAGCTTCGGCCATCTTTTGGACCGTTTTGGGTCGCACCACAGTTCTCCCTCCAACGAGCTCGCTTCCCGACGTATACCTCCGGAAAACGTGTCAGGGAGCATGCCAGGAGTGTGGGTTGAAGTCCTAGGAGCACGAGACCCGAAGATCGAAAGACTTATGACCAATACGGAGCAAAGGGAAGAAACCGTCGGGGGACCGCTTTTTACCCCAGGACGAGAAAACTGAGTCCGGGGCATTCCCGCTCGCGTTTTCTTGGGACGAGCACCGGAAGTCCTCGAGCTCAGCCCGTTTCCTTCGCTGCAAGTGCATTTCCAGTGGTTTCTGACACCGGACGAGCGTTCGCCACTCGTTGGAAGCTTCGGCCATCTTTTGGACCGTTTTGGGTCGCACCACAGTTCTCCCTCCAACGAGCTCGCTTCCCGACCTATACCTCCGGAAAACGTGTCAGGGAGCATGCCAGGAGTGTGGGTTGAAGTCCTCGGAGCACGAGACCCGAAGATCGAAAGACTTATGACCAATACGGAGCAAAGGGAAGAAACCGTCGGGGGACCGCTTTTTACCCCAGGACGAGAAAACTGAGTCCGGGGAATTCCCGCTCGCGTTTTCTTGGGACGAGCACCGGAAGTCCTCGAGCTCAGCCCGTTTCCTTCGCTGCAAGTGCATTTCCAGTGGTTTCTGACACCGGACGAGCGTTCGCCACTCGTTGGAAGCTTCGGCCATCTTTTGGACCGTTTTGGGTCGCACCACAGTTCTCCCTCCAACGAGTTCGCTTCCCGACCTATACCTCCGGAAAACGTGTCAGGGAGCATGCCAGGAGTGTGGGTTGAAGTCCTCGGAGCACGAGACCCGAAGATCGAAAGACTTATGACCAATACGGAGCAAAGGGAAGAAACCGTCGGGGGACCGCTTTTTACCCCAGGACGAGAAAACTGAGTCCGGGGCATTCCCGCTCGCGTTTTCTTGGGACGAGCACCGGAAGTCCTCGAGCTCAGCCCGTTTCCTTCGCTGCAAGTGCATTTCCAGTGGTTTCTGACACCGGACGAGCGTTCGCCACTCGTTGGAAGCTTCGGCCATCTTTTGGACCGTTTTGGGTCGCACCACAGTTCTCCCTCCAACAAGCTCGCTTCCCGACCTATACCTCCGGAAAACGTGTCAGGGAGCATGCCAGGAGTGTGAGTTGAAGTCCTCAGAGCACGAGACCCGAAGATCGAAAGACTTATGACCAATACGGAGCAAAGGGAAGAAACCGTCGGGGGACAACATTTTACCCCAGGACGAGAAAACTGATTCCGGGGCATTTCCGCTCGCATTTTCTTGGGACGAGCACCGGAAGTCCTCGAGCTCAGCCCGTTTCCTTCGCTGCAAGTGCATTTCCAGTGGTTTCTGACACCGGACGAGCGTTCGCCACTCGTTGGAAGCGTCGGCCATCTTTTGGACCGTTTTGGGTCGCACCACAGTTCTCCCTCCAACGAGCTCGCTTCCCGACCTATACCTCCGGAAAACGTGTCAGGGAGCATGCCAGGAGTGTGGGTTGAAGTCCTCGGAGCACGAGACCCGAAGATCGAAAGACTTATGACCAATACGGAGCAAAGGGAAGAAACCGTCGGGGGACCGCTTTTTACCCCAGGACGAGAAAACTGATTCCGGGGCATTCCCGCTCGCGTTTTCTTGGGACGAGCACCGGAAGTCCTCGAGCTCAGCCCGTTTCCTTCGCTGCAAGTGCATTTCCAGTGGTTTCTGACACCGGACGAGCGTTCGCCACTCGTTGGAAGCTTCGGCCATCTTTTGGACCGTTTTGGGTCGCACCACAGTTCTCCCTCCAACGAGCTCGCTTCCCGACGTATACCTCCGGAAAACGTGTCAGGGAGCATGCCAGGAGTGTGGGTTGAAGTCCTCGGAGCACGAGACCCGAAGATCGAAAGACTTATGACCAATACGGAGCAAAGGGAAGAAACCGTCGGGGGACCGCTTTTTACCCCAGGACGAGAAAACTGATTCCGGGGCATTCCCGCTCGCGTTTTCTTGGGACGAGCACCGGAAGTCCTCGAGCTCAGCCCGTTTCCTTCGCTGCAAGTGCATTTCCAGTGGTTTCTGACACCGGACGAGCGTTCGCCACTCGTTGGAAGCTTCGGCCATCTTTTGGACCGTTTTGGGTCGCACCACAGTTCTCCCTCCAACGAGCTCGCTTCCCGACGTATACCTCCGGAAAACGTGTCAGGGAGCATGCCAGGAGTGTGGGTTGAAGTCCTCGGAGCACGAGACCCGAAGATCGAAAGACTTATGACCAATACGGAGCAAAGGGAAGAAACCGTCGGGGGACCGCTTTTTACCCCAGGACGAGAAAACTGAGTCCGGGGCATTCCCGCTCGCGTTTTCTTGGGACGAGCACCGGAAGTCCTCGAGCTCAGCCCGTTTCCTTCGCTGCAAGTGCATTTCCAGTGGTTTCTGACACCGGACGAGCGTTCGCCACTCGTTGGAAGCTTCGGCCATCTTTTGGACCGTTTTGGGTCGCACCACAGTTCTCCCTCCAACGAGCTCGCTTCCCGACCTATACCTCCGGAAATCGTGTCAGGGAGCATGCCAGGAGTGTGGGTTGAAGTCCTCGGAGCACGAGACCCGAAGATCGAAAGACTTATGACCAATACGGAGCAAAGGGAAGAAACCGTCGGGGGACCGCTTTTTACCCCAGGACGAGAAAACTGAGTCCGGGGCATTCCCGCTCGCGTTTTCTTGGGACGAGCACCGGAAGTCCTCGAGCTCAGCCCGTTTCCTTCGCTGCAAGTGCATTTCCAGTGGTTTCTGACACCGGACGAGCGTTCGCCACTCGTTGGAAGCTTCGGCCATCTTTTGGACCGTTTTGGGTCGCACCACAGTTCTCCCTCCAACAAGCTCGCTTCCCGACCTATACCTCCAGAAAACGTGTCAGGGAGCATGCCAGGAGTGTGGGTTGAAGTCCTCAGAGCACGAGACCCGAAGATCGAAAGACTTATGACCAATACGGAGCAAAGGGAAGAAACCGTCGGGGGACAACTTTTTACCCCAGGACGAGAAAACTGATTCCGGGGCATTTCCGCTCGCATTTTCTTGGGACGAGCACCGGAAGTCCTCGAGCTCAGCCCGTTTCCTTCGCTGCAAGTGCATTTCCAGTGGTTTCTGACACCGGACGAGCGTTCGCCACTCGTTGGAAGCTTCGGCCATCTTTTGGACCGTTTTGGGTCGCACCACAGTTCTCCCTCCAACGAGCTCGCTTCCCGACCTATACCTCCGGAAAACGTGTCAGGGAGCATGCCAGGAGTGTGGGTTGAAGTCCTCGGAGCACGAGACCCGAAGATCGAAAGACTTATGACCAATACGGAGCAAAGGGAAGAAACCGTCGGGGGACCGCTTTTTACCCCAGGACGAGAAAACTGATTCCGGGCCATTCCCGCTCGCGTTTTCTTGGGACGAGCACCGGAAGTCCTCGAGCTCAGCCCGTTTCCTTCGCTGCAAGTGCATTTCCAGTGGTTTCTGACACCGGACGAGCGTTCGCCACTCGTTGGAAGCTTCGGCCATCTTTTGGACCGTTTTGGGTCGCACCACAGTTCTCCCTCCAACGAGCTCGCTTCCCGACGTATACCTCCGGAAAACGTGTCAGGGAGCATGCCAGGAGTGTGGGTTGAAGTCCTCGGAGCACGAGACCCGAAGATCGAAAGACTTATGACCAATACGGAGCAAAGGGAAGAAACCGTCGGGGGACCGCTTTTTACCCCAGGACGAGAAAACTGAGTCCGGGGCATTCCCGCTCGCGTTTTCTTGGGACGAGCACCGGAAGTCCTCGAGCTCAGCCCGTTTCCTTCGCTGCAAGTGCATTTCCAGTGGTTTCTGACACCGGACGAGCGTTCGCCACTCGTTGGAAGCTTCGGCCATCTTTTGGACCGTTTTGGGTCGCACCACAGTTCTCCCTCCAACGAGCTCGCTTCCCGACCTATACCTCCGGAAATCGTGTCAGGGAGCATGCCAGGAGTGTGGGTTGAAGTCCTCGGAGCACGAGACCCGAAGATCGAAAGACTTATGACCAATACGGAGCAAAGGGAAGAAACCGTCGGGGGACCGCTTTTTACCCCAGGACGAGAAAACTGAGTCCGGGGCATTCCCGCTCGCGTTTTCTTGGGACGAGCACCGGAAGTCCTCGAGCTCAGCCCGTTTCCTTCGCTGCAAGTGCATTTCCAGTGGTTTCTGACACCGGACGAGCGTTCGCCACTCGTTGGAAGCTTCGGCCATCTTTTGGACCGTTTTGGGTCGCACCACAGTTCTCCCTCCAACGAGCTCGCTTCCCGATCTATACCTCCGGAAAACGTGTCAGGGAGCATGCCAGGAGTGTGGGTTGAAGTCCTCGGAGCACGAGACCCGAAGATCGAAAGACTTATGACCAATACGGAGCAAAGGGAAGAAACCGTCGGGGGACCGCTTTTTACCCCAGGACGAGAAAACTGAGTCCGGGGCATTCCCGCTCGCGTTTTCTTGGGACGAGCACCGGAAGTCCTCGAGCCCAGCCCGTTTCCTTCGCTGCAAGTGCATTTCCAGTGGTTTCTGACACCGGACGAGCGTTCGCCACTCGTTGGAAGCTTCGGCCATCTTTTGGACCGTTTTGGGTCGCACCACAGTTCTCCCTCCAACGAGCTCGCTTCCCGACCTATACCTTCGGAAAACGTGTCAGGGAGCATGCCAGGAGTGTGGGTTGAAGTCCTCGGAGCACGAGACCCGAAGATCGAAAGACTTATGACCAATACGGAGCAAAGGGAAGAAACCGTCGGGGGACCGCTTTTTACCCCAGGACGAGAAAACTGAGTCCGGGGCATTCCCGCTCGCGTTTTCTTGGGACGAGCACCGGAAGTCCTCGAGCTCAGCCCGTTTCCTTCGCTGCAAGTGCATTTCCAGTGGTTTCTGACACCGGACGAGCGTTCGCCACTCGTTGGAAGCTTCGGCCATCTTTTGGACCGTTTTGGGTCGCACCACAGTTCTCCCTCCAACGAGCTCGCTTCCCGACCTATACCTCCGGAAAACGTGTCAGGGAGCATGCCAGGAGTGTGGGTTGAAGTCCTCGGAGCACGAGACCCGAAGATCGAAAGACTTATGACCAATACGGAGCAAAGGGAAGAAACCGTCGGGGGACCGCTTTTTACCCCAGGACGAGAAAACTGAGTCCGGGGCATTCCCGCTCGCGTTTTCTTGGGACGAGCACCGGAAGTCCTCGAGCTCAGCCCGTTTCCTTCGCTGCAAGTGCATTTCCAGTGGTTTCTGACACCGGACGAGCGTTCGCCACTGGTTGGAAGCTTCGGCCATCTTTTGGACCGTTTTGGGTCGCACCACAGTTCTCCCTCCAACGAGCTCGCTTCCCGACCTATACCTCCGGAAAACGTGTCAGGGAGCATGCCAGGAGTGTGGGTTGAAGTCCTCGGAGCACGAGACCCGAAGATCGAAAGACTTATGACCAATACGGAGCAAAGGGAAGAAACCGTCGGGGGACCGCTTTTTACCCCAGGACGAGAAAACTGAGTCCGGGGCATTCCCGCTCGCGTTTTCTTGGGACGAGCACCGGAAGTCCTCGAGCTCAGCCCGTTTCCTTCGCTGCAAGTGCATTTCCAGTGGTTTCTGACACCGGACGAGCGTTCGCCACTCGTTGGAAGCTTCGGCCATCTTTTGGACCGTTTTGGGTCGCACCACAGTTCTCCCTCCAACGAGCTCGCTTCCCGACCTATACCTCCGGAAAACGTGTCAGGGAGCATGCCAGGAGTGTGGGTTGAAGTCCTCGGAGCACGAGACCCGAAGATCGAAAGACTTATGACCAATAAGGAGCAAAGGGAAGAAACCGTCGGGGGACCGCTTTTTACCCCAGGACGAGAAAACTGAGTCCGGGGCATTCCCGCTCGCGTTTTCTTGGGACGAGCACCGGAAGTCCTCGAGCTCAGCCCGTTGCCTTCGCTGCAAGTGCATTTCCAGTGGTTTCTGACACCGGACGAGCGTTCGCCACTCGTTGGAAGCTTCGGCCATCTTTTGGACCGTTTTGGGTCGCACCACAGTTCTCCCTCCAACGAGCTCGCTTCCCGACCTATACCTCCGGAAAACGTGTCAGGGAGCATGCCAGGAGTGTGGGTTGAAGTCCTCGGAGCACGAGACCCGAAGATCGAAAGACTTATGACCAATACGGAGCAAAGGGAAGAAACCGTCGGGGGACCGCTTTTTACCCCAGGACGAGAAAACTGATTCCGGGCCATTCCCGCTCGCGTTTTCTTGGGACGAGCACCGGAAGTCCTCGAGCTCAGCCCGTTTCCTTCGCTGCAAGTGCATTTCCAGTGGTTTCTGACACCGGACGAGCGTTCGCCACTCGTTGGAAGCTTCGGCCATCTTTTGGACCGTTTTGGGTCGCACCACAGTTCTCCCTCCAACGAGCTCGCTTCCCGACGTATACCTCCGGAAAACGTGTCAGGGAGCATGCCAGGAGTGTGGGTTGAAGTCCTCGGAGCACGAGACCCGAAGATCGAAAGACTTATGACCAATACGGAGCAAAGGGAAGAAACCGTCGGGGGACCGCTTTTTACCCCAGGACGAGAAAACTGAGTCCGGGGCATTCCCGCTCGCGTTTTCTTGGGACGAGCACCGGAAGTCCTCGAGCTCAGCCCGTTTCCTTCGCTGCAAGTGCATTTCCAGTGGTTTCTGACACCGGACGAGCGTTCGCCACTCGTTGGAAGCTTCGGCCATCTTTTGGACCGTTTTGGGTCGCACCACAGTTCTCCCTCCAACGAGCTCGCTTCCCGACCTATACCTCCGGAAATCGTGTCAGGGAACATGCCAGGAGTGTGGGTTGAAGTCCTCGGAGCACGAGACCCGAAGATCGAAAGACTTATGACCAATACGGAGCAAAGGGAAGAAACCGTCGGGGGACCGCTTTTTACCCCAGGACGAGAAAACTGAGTCCGGGGCATTCCCGCTCGCGTTTTCTTGGGACGAGCACCGGAAGTCCTCGAGCTCAGCCCGTTTCCTTCGCTGCAAGTGCATTTCCAGTGGTTTCTGACACCGGACGAGCGTTCGCCACTCGTTGGAAGCTTCGGCCATCTTTTGGACCGTTTTGGGTCGCACCACAGTTCTCCCTCCAACGAGCTCGCTTCCCGATCTATACCTCCGGAAAACGTGTCAGGGAGCATGCCAGGAGTGTGGGTTGAAGTCCTCGGAGCACGAGACCCGAAGATCGAAAGACTTATGACCAATACGGAGCAAAGGGAAGAAACCGTCGGGGGACCGCTTTTTACCCCAGGACGAGAAAACTGAGTCCGGGGCATTCCCGCTCGCGTTTTCTTGGGACGAGCACCGGAAGTCCTCGAGCCCAGCCCGTTTCCTTCGCTGCAAGTGCATTTCCAGTGGTTTCTGACACCGGACGAGCGTTCGCCACTCGTTGGAAGCTTCGGCCATCTTTTGGACCGTTTTGGGTCGCACCACAGTTCTCCCTCCAACGAGCTCGCTTCCCGACCTATACCTTCGGAAAACGTGTCAGGGAGCATGCCAGGAGTGTGGGTTGAAGTCCTCGGAGCACGAGACCCGAAGATCGAAAGACTTATGACCAATACGGAGCAAAGGGAAGAAACCGTCGGGGGACCGCTTTTTACCCCAGGACGAGAAAACTGAGTCCGGGGCATTCCCGCTCGCGTTTTCTTGGGACGAGCACCGGAAGTCCTCGAGCTCAGCCCGTTTCCTTCGCTGCAAGTGCATTTCCAGTGGTTTCTGACACCGGACGAGCGTTCGCCACTCGTTGGAAGCTTCGGCCATCTTTTGGACCGTTTTGGGTCGCACCACAGTTCTCCCTCCAACGAGCTCGCTTCCCGACCTATACCTCCGGAAAACGTGTCAGGGAGCATGCCAGGAGTGTGGGTTGAAGTCCTCGGAGCACGAGACCCGAAGATCGAAAGACTTATGACCAATACGGAGCAAAGGGAAGAAACCGTCGGGGGACCGCTTTTTACCCCAGGACGAGAAAACTGAGTCCGGGGCATTCCCGCTCGCGTTTTCTTGGGACGAGCACTGGAAGTCCTCGAGCTCAGCCCGTTTCCTTCGCTGCAAGTGCATTTCCAGTGGTTTCTGACACCGGACGAGCGTTCGCCACTGGTTGGAAGCTTCGGCCATCTTTTGGACCGTTTTGGGTCGCACCACAGTTCTCCCTCCAACGAGCTCGCTTCCCGACCTATACCTCCGGAAAACGTGTCAGGGAGCATGCCAGGAGTGTGGGTTGAAGTCCTCGGAGCACGAGACCCGAAGATCGAAGTACTTATGACCAATACGGAGCAAAGGGAAGAAACCGTCGGGGGACCGCTTTTTACCCCAGGACGAGAAAACTGAGTCCGGGGCATTCCCGCTCGCGTTTTCTTGGGACGAGCACCGGAAGTCCTCGAGCTCAGCCCGTTTCCTTCGCTGCAAGTGCATTTCCAGTGGTTTCTGACACCGGACGAGCGTTCGCCACTCGTTGGAAGCTTCGGCCATCTTTTGGACCGTTTTGGGTCGCACCACAGTTCTCCCTCCAACGAGCTCGCTTCCCGACCTATACCTCCGGAAAACGTGTCAGGGAGCATGCCAGGAGTGTGGGTTGAAGTCCTCGGAGCACGAGACCCGAAGATCGAAAGACTTATGACCAATAAGGAGCAAAGGGAAGAAACCGTCGGGGGACCGCTTTTTACCCCAGGACGAGAAAACTGAGTCCGGGGCATTCCCGCTCGCGTTTTCTTGGGACGAGCACCGGAAGTCCTCGAGCTCAGCCCGTTGCCTTCGCTGCAAGTGCATTTCCAGTGGTTTCTGACACCGGACGAGCGTTCGCCACTCGTTGGAAGCTTCGGCCATCTTTTGGACCGTTTTGGGTCGCACCACAGTTCTCCCTCCAACGAGCTCGCTTCCCGACCTATACCTCCGGAAAACGTGTCAGGGAGCATGCCAGGAGTGTGGGTTGAAGTCCTCGGAGCACGAGACCCGAAGATCGAAAGACTTATGACCAATACGGAGCAAAGGGAAGAAACCGTCGGGGGACCGCTTTTTACCCCAGGACGAGAAAACTGAGTCCGGGGCATTCCCGCTCGCGTTTTCTTGGGACGAGCACCGGAAGTCCTCGAGCTCAGCCCGTTTCCTTCGCTGCAAGTGCATTTCCAGTGGTTTCTGACACCGGACGAGCGTTCGCCACTCGTTGGAAGCTTCGGCCATCTTTTGGACCGTTTTGGGTCGCACCACAGTTCTCCCTCCAACGAGCTCGCTTCCCGACCTATACCTCCGGAAAACGTGTCAGGGAGCATGCCAGGAGTGTGGGTTGAAGTCCTCGGAGCACGAGACCCGAAGATCGAAAGACTTATGACCAATACAGAGCAAAGGGAAGAAACCGTCGGGGGACCGCTTTTTACCCCAGGACGAGAAAACTGAGTCCGGGGCATTCCCGCTCGCGTTTTCTTGGGACGAGCACCGGAAGTCCTCGAGCTCAGCCCGTTTCCTTCGCTGCAAGTGCATTTCCAGTGGTTTCTGACACCGGACGAGCGTTCGCCACTCGTTGGAAGCTTCGGCCATCTTTTGGACCGTTTTGGGTCGCACCACAGTTCTCCCTCCAACGAGCTCGCTTCCCGACCTATACCTCCGGAAAACGTGTCAGGGAGCATGCCAGGAGTGTGGGTTGAAGTCCTCGGAGCACGAGACCCGAAGATCGAAAGACTTATGACCAATACGGAGCAAAGGGAAGAAACCGTCGGGGGACCGCTTTTTACCCCAGGACGAGAAAACTGAGTCCGGGGCATTCCCGCTCGCGTTTTCTTGGGACGAGCACCGGAAGTCCTCGAGCTCAGCCCGTTTCCTTCGCTGCAAGTGCATTTCCAGTGGTTTCTGACACCGGACGAGCGTTCGCCACTCGTTGGAAGCTTCAGCCATCTTTTGGACCGTTTTGGGTCGCACCACAGTTCTCCCTCCAACGAGCTCGCTTCCCGACCTATACCTCCGGAAAACGTGTCAGGGAGCATGCCAGGAGTGTGGGTTGAAGTCCTCGGAGCACGAGACCCGAAGATCGAAAGACTTATGACCAATACGGAGCAAAGGGAAGAAACCGTCGGGGGACCGCTTTTTACCCCAGGACGAGAAAACTGAGTCCGGGGCATTCCCGCTCGCGTTTTCTTGGGACGAGCACCGGAAGTCCTCGAGCTCAGCCCGTTTCCTTCGCTGCAAGTGCATTTCCAGTGGTTTCTGACACCGGACGAGCGTTCGCCACTCGTTGGAAGCTTCGGCCATCTTTTGGACCGTTTTGGGTCGCACCACAGTTCTCCCTCCAACGAGCTCGCTTCCCGACCTATACCTCCGGAAAACGTGTCAGGGAGCATGCCAGGAGTGTGGGTTGAAGTCCTCGGAGCACGAGACCCGAAGATCGAAAGACTTATGACCAATACGGAGCAAAGGGAAGAAACCGTCGGGGGACCGCTTTTTACCCCAGGACGAGAAAACTGAGTCCGGGGCATTCCCGCTCGCGTTTTCTTGGGACGAGCACCGGAAGTCCTCGAGCTCAGCCCGTTTCCTTCGCTGCAAGTGCATTTCCAGTGGTTTCTGACACCGGACGAGCGTTCGCCACTCGTTGGAAGCTTCGGCCATCTTTTGGACCGTTTTGGGTCGCACCAAAGTTCTCCCTCCAACGAGCTCGCTTCCCGACCTATACCTCCGGAAAACGTGTCAGGGAGCATGCCAGGAGTGTGGGTTGAAGTCCTCGGAGCACGAGACCCGAAGATCGAAAGACTTATGACCAATACGGAGCAAAGGGAAGAAACCGTCGGGGGACCGCTTTTTACCCCAGGACGAGAAAACTGAGTCCGGGGCATTCCCGCTCGCGTTTTCTTGGGACGAGCACCGGAAGTCCTCGAGCGCAGCCCGTTTCCTTCGCTGCAAGTGCATTTCCAGTGGTTTCTGACACCGGACGAGCGTTCGCCACTCGTTGGAAGCTTCGGCCATCTTTTGGACCATTTTGGGTCGCACCACAGTTCTCCCTCCAACGAGCTCGCTTCCCGACCTATACCTCCGGAAAACGTGTCAGGGAGCATGCGAGGAGTGTGGGTTGAAGTCCTCGGAGCACGAGACCCGAAGATCGAAAGACTTATGACCAATACGGAGCAAAGGGAAGAAACCGTCGGGGGACCGCTTTTTACCCCAGGACGAGAAAACTGAGTCCGGGGCATTCCCGCTCGCGTTTTCTTGGGACGAGCACCGGAAGTCCTCGAGCCCAGCCCGTTTCCTTCGCTGCAAGTGCATTTCCAGTGGTTTCTGACACCGGACGAGCGTTCGCCACTCGATGGAAGCTTCGGCCATCTTTTGGACCGTTTTGGGTCGCACCACAGTTCTCCCTCCAACGAGCTCGCTTCCCGACCTATACCTCCGGAAAACGTGTCAGAGAGCATGCCAGGAGTGTGGGTTGAAGTCCTCGGAGCACGAGACCCGAAGATCGAAAGACTTATGACCAATACGGAGCAAAGGGAAGAAACCGTCGGGGGACCGCTTTTTACCCCAGGACGAGAAAACTGAGTCCGGGGCATTCCCGCTCGCGTTTTCTTGGGACGAGCACCGGAAGTCCTCGAGCCCAGCCCGTTTCCTTCGCTGCAAGTGCATTTCCAGTGGTTTCTGACACCGGACGAGCGTTCGCCACTCGTTGGAAGCTTCGGCCATCTTTTGGACCGTTTTGGGTCGCACCACAGTTCTCCCTCCAACGAGCTCGCTTCCCGACCTATACCTCCGGAAAACGTGTCAGGGAGCATGCCAGGAGTGTGGGTTGAAGTCCTCGGAGCACGAGACCCGAAGATCGAAAGACTTATGACCAATACGGAGCAAAGGGAAGAAACCGTCGGGGGACCGCTTTTTACCCCAGGACGAGAAAACTGAGTCCGGGGCATTCCCGCTCGCGTTTTCTTGGGACGAGCACCGGAAGTCCTCGAGCCCAGCCCGTTTCCTTCGCTGCAACTGCATTTCCAGTGGTTTCTGACACCGGACGAGCGTTCGCCACTCGTTGGAAGCTTCGGCCATCTTTTGGACCGTTTTGGGTCGCACCACAGTTCTCCCTCCAACGAGCTCGCTTCCCGACCTATACCTCCGGAAAACGTGTCAGGGAGCATGCCAGGAGTGTGGGTTGAAGTCCTCGGAGCACGAGACCCGAAGATCGAAAGACTTATGACCAATACGGAGCAAAGGGAAGAAACCGTCGGGGGACCGCTTTTTACCCCAGGACGAGAAAACTGAGTCCGGGGCATTCCCGCTCGCGTTTTCTTGGGACGAGCACCGGAAGTCCTCGAGCCCAGCCCGTTTCCTTCGCTGCAAGTGCATTTCCAGTGGTTTCTGACACCGGACGAGCGTTCGCCACTCGTTGGAAGCTTCGGCCATCTTTTGGACCGTTTTGGGTCGCACCACAGTTCTCCCTCCAACGAGCTCGCTTCCCGACCTATACCTCCGGAAAACGTGTCAGGGAGCATGCCAGGAGTGTGGGTTGAAGTCCTCGGAGCACGAGACCCGAAGATCGAAAGACTTATGACCAATACGGAGCAAAGGGAAGAAACCGTCGGGGGACCGCTTTTTACCCCAGGACGAGAAAACTGAGTCCGGGGCATTCCCGCTCGCGTTTTCTTGGGACGAGCACCGGAAGTCCTCGAGCTCAGCCCGTTTCCTTCACTGCAAGTGCATTTCCAGTGGTTTCTGACACCGGACGAGCGTTCGCCACTCGTTGGAAGCTTCGGCCATCTTTTGGACCGTTTTGGGTCGCACCACAGTTCTCCCTCCAACGAGCTCGCTTCCCGACCTATACCTCTGGAAAATGTGTCAGGGAGCATGCCAGGAGTGTGGGTTGAAGTCCTCGGAGCACGAGACCCGAAGATCGAAAGACTTATGACCAATACGGAGCAAAGGGAAGAAACCGTCGGGGGACCGCTTTTTACCCCAGGACGAGAAAACTGAGTCCGGGGCATTCCCGCTCGCGTTTTCTTGGGACGAGCACCGGAAGTCCTCGAGCCCAGCCCGTTTCCTTCGCTGCAAGTGCATTTCCAGTGGTTTCTGACACCGGACGAGCGTTCGCCACTCGTTGGAAGCTTCGGCCATCTTTTGGACCGTTTTGGGTCGCACCACAGTTCTCCCTCCAACGAGCTCGCTTCCCGACCTATACCTCCGGAAAACGTGTCAGGGAGCATGCCAGGAGTGTGGGTTGAAGTCCTCGGAGCACGAGACCCGAAGATCGAAAGACTTATGACCAATACGGAGCAAAGGGAAGAAACCGTCGGGGGACCGCTTTTTACCCCAGGACGAGAAAACTGAGTCCGGGGCATTCCCGCTCGCGTTTTCTTGGGACGAGCACCGGAAGTCCTCGAGCCCAGCCCGTTTCCTTCGCTGCAAGTGCATTTCCAGTGGTTTCTGACACCGGACGAGCGTTCGCCACTCGTTGGAAGCTTCGGCCATCTTTTGGACCGTTTTGGGTCGCACCACAGTTCTCCTTCCAACGAGCTCGCTTCCCGACCTATACCTCCGGAAAACGTGTCAGGGAGCATGCCAGGAGTGTGGGTTGAAGTCCTCGGAGCACGAGACCCGAAGATCGAAAGACTTATGACCAATACGGAGCAAAGGGAAGAAACCGTCGGGGGACCGCTTTTTACCCCAGGACGAGAAAACTGAGTCCGGGGCATTCCCGCTCGCGTTTTCTTGGGACGAGCACCGGAAGTCCTCGAGCCCAGCCCGTTTCCTTCGCTGCAAGTGCATTTCCAGTGGTTTCTGACACCGGACGAGCGTTCGCCACTCGTTGGAAGCTTCGGCCATCTTTTGGACCGTTTTGGGTCGCACCACAGTCCTCCCTCCAACGAGCTCGCTTCCCGACCTATACCTCCGGAAAACGTGTCAGAGAGCATGCCAGGAGTGTGGGTTGAAGTCCTCGGAGCACGAGACCCGAAGATCGAAAGACTTATGACCAATACGGAGCAAAGGGAAGAAACCGTCGGGGGACCGCTTTTTACCCCAGGACGAGAAAACTGAGTCCGGGGCATTCCCGCTCGCGTTTTCTTGGGACGAGCACCGGAAGTCCTCGAGCCCAGCCCGTTTCCTTCGCTGCAAGTGCATTTCCAGTGGTTTCTGACACCGGACGAGCGTTCGCCACTCGTTGGAAGCTTCGGCCATCTTTTGGACCGTTTTGGGTCGCACCACAGTCCTCCCTCCAACGAGCTCGCTTCCCGACCTATACCTCCAGAAAACGTGTCAGGGAGCATGCCAGGAGTGTGGCTTGAAGTCCTCGGAGCACGAGAGCCGAAGATCGAAAGACTTATGACCAATACGGAGCAAAGGGAAGAAACCGTCGTGGGACCGCTTTTTACCCCAGGACGAGAAAACTGAGTCCGGGGCATTCCCGCTCGCGTTTTCTTGGGACGAGCACCGGAAGTCCTCGAGCCCAGCCCGTTTCCTTCGCTGCAAGTGCATTTCCAGTGGTTTCTGACACCGGACGAGCGTTCGCCACTCGTTGGAAGCTTCAGCCATCTTTTGGACCGTTTTGGGTCGCACCACAGTCCTCCCTCCAACGAGCTCGCTTCCCGACCTATACCTCCGGAAAACGTGTCAGGGAGCATGCCAGGAGTGTGGGTTGAAGTCCTCGGAGCACGAGACCCGAAGATCGAAAGACTTATGACCAATACGGAGCAAAGGGAAGAAACCGTCGGGGGACCGCTTTTTACCCCAGGACGAGAAAACTGAGTCCGGGGCATTCCCGCTCGCGTTTTCTTGGGACGAGCACCGGAAGTCCTCGAGCCCAGCCCGTTTCCTTCGCTGCAAGTGCATTTCCAGTGGTTTCTGACACCGGACGAGCGTTCGCCACTCGTTGGAAGCTTCGGCCATCTTTTGGACCGTTTTGGGTCGCACCACAGTTCTCCCTCCAACGAGCTCGCTTCCCGACCTATACCTCCGGAAAACGTGTCAGGGAGCATGCCAGGAGTGTGGGTTGAAGTCCTCGGAGCACGAGACCCGAAGATCGAAAGACTTATGACCAATACGGAAAAGGGAAGAAACCGTCGGGGGACCGCTTTTTACCCCAGGACGAGAAAACTGAGTCCGGGGCATTCCCGCTCGCGTTTTCTTGGGACGAGCACCGGAAGTCCTCGAGCCCAGCCCGTTTCCTTCGCTGCAAGTGCATTTCCAGTGGTTTCTGACACCGGACGAGCGTTCGCCACTCGTTGGAAGCTTCGGCCATCTTTTGGACCGTTTTGGGTCGCACCACAGTTCTCCCTCCAACGAGCTCGCTTCCCGACCTATACCTCCGGAAAACGTGTCAGGGAGCATGCCAGGAGTGTGGGTTGAAGTCCTCGGAGCACGAGACCCGAAGATCGAAAGACTTATGACCAATACGGAGCAAAGGGAAGAAACCGTCGGGGGACCGCTTTTTACCCCAGGACGAGAAAACTGAGTCCGGGGCATTCCCGCTCGCGTTTTCTTGGGACGAGCACCGGAAGTCCTCGAGCCCAGCCCGTTTCCTTCGCTGCAAGTGCATTTCCAGTGGTTTCTGACACCGGACGAGCGTTCGCCACTCGTTGGAAGCTTCGGCCATCTTTTGGACCGTTTTGGGTCGCACCACAGTTCTCCCTCCAACGAGCTCGCTTCCCGACCTATACCTCCGGAAAACGTGTCAGGGAGCATGCCAGGAGTGTGGGTTGAAGTCCTCGGAGCACGAGACCCGAAGATCGAAAGACTTATGACCAATACGGAGCAAAGGGAAGAAACCGTCGGGGGACCGCTTTTTACCCCAGGACGAGAAAACTGAGTCCGGGGCATTCCCGCTCGCGTTTTCTTGGGACGAGCACCGGAAGTCCTCGAGCCCAGCCCGTTTCCTTCGCTGCAAGTGCATTTCCAGTGGTTTCTGACACCGGACGAGCGTTCGCCACTCGTTGGAAGCTTCGGCCATCTTTTGGACCGTTTTGGGTCGCACCACAGTTCTCCCTCCAACGAGCTCGCTTCCCGACCTATACCTCCGGAAAACGTGTCAGGGAGCATGCCAGGAGTGTGGGTTGATGTCCTCGGAGCACGAGACCCGAAGATCGAAAGACTTATGACCAATACGGAGCAAAGGGAAGAAACCGTCGGGGGACCGCTTTTTACCCCAGGACGAGAAAACTGAGTCCGGGGCATTCCCGCTCGCGTTTTCTTGGGACGAGCACCGGAAGTCCTCGAGCTCAGCCCGTTTCCTTCGCTGCAAGTGCATTTCCAGTGGTTTCTGACACCGGACGAGCGTTCGCCACTCGTTGGAAGCTTCGGCCATCTTTTGGACCGTTTTGGGTCGCACCACAGTTCTCCCTCCAACGAGCTCGCTTCCCGACCTATACCTCCGGAAAACGTGTCAGGGAGCATGCCAGGAGTGTGGGTTGAAGTCCTCGGAGCACGAGACCCGAAGATCGAAAGACTTATGACCAATACGGAGCAAAGGGAAGAAACCGTCGGGGGACCGCTTTTTACCCCAGGACGAGAAAACTGAGTCCGGGGCATTCCCGCTCGCGTTTTCTTGGGACGAGCACCGGAAGTCCTCGAGCTCAGCCCGTTTCCTTCGCTGCAAGTGCATTTCCAGTGGTTTCTGACACCGGACGAGCGTTCGCCACTGGTTGGAAGCTTCGGCCATCTTTTGGACCGTTTTGGGTCGCACCACAGTTCTCCCTCCAACGAGCTCGCTTCCCGACCTATACCTCCGGAAAACGTGTCAGGGAGCATGCCAGGAGTGTGGGTTGAAGTCCTCGGAGCACGAGACCCGAAGATCGAAAGACTTATGACCAATACGGAGCAAAGGGAAGAAACCGTCGGGGGACCGCTTTTTACCCCAGGACGAGAAAACTGAGTCCGGGGCATTCCCGCTCGCGTTTTCTTGGGACGAGCACCGGAAGTCCTCGAGCTCAGCCCGTTTCCTTCGCTGCAAGTGCATTTCCAGTGGTTTCTGACACCGGACGAGCGTTCGCCACTCGTTGGAAGCTTCGGCCATCTTTTGGACCGTTTTGGGTCGCACCACAGTTCTCCCTCCAACGAGCTCGCTTCCCGACCTATACCTCCGGAAAACGTGTCAGGGAGCATGCCAGGAGTGTGGGTTGAAGTCCTCGGAGCACGAGACCCGAAGATCGAAAGACTTATGACCAATACGGAGCAAAGGGAAGAAACCGTCGGGGGACCGCTTTTTACCCCAGGACGAGAAAACTGAGTCCGGGGCATTCCCGCTCGCGTTTTCTTGGGACGAGCACCGGAAGTCCTCGAGCTCAGCCCGTTTCCTTCGCTGCAAGTGCATTTCCAGTGGTTTCTGACACCGGACGAGCGTTCGCCACTCGTTGGAAGCTTCGGCCATCTTTTGGACCGTTTTGGGTCGCACCACAGTTCTCCCTCCAACGAGCTCGCTTCCCGACCTATACCTCCGGAAAACGTGTCAGGGAGCATGCCAGGAGTGTGGGTTGAAGTCCTCGGAGCACGAGACCCGAAGATCGAAAGACTTATGACCAATACGGAGCAAAGGGAAGAAACCGTCGGGGGACCGCTTTTTACCCCAGGACGAGAAAACTGAGTCCGGGGCATTCCCGCTCGCGTTTTCTTGGGACGAGCACCGGAAGTCCTCGAGCTCAGCCCGTTTCCTTCGCTGCAAGTGCATTTCCAGTGGTTTCTGACACCGGACGAGCGTTCGCCACTCGTTGGAAGCTTCGGCCATCTTTTGGACCGTTTTGGGTCGCACCACAGTTCTCCCTCCAACGAGCTCGCTTCCCGACCTATACCTCCGGAAAACGTGTCAGGGAGCATGCCAGGAGTGTGGGTTGAAGTCCTCGGAGCACGAGACCCGAAGATCGAAAGACTTATGACCAATACGGAGCAAAGGGAAGAAACCGTCGGGGGACCGCTTTTTACCCCAGGACGAGAAAACTGAGTCCGGGGCATTCCCGCTCGCGTTTTCTTGGGACGAGCACCGTAAGTCCTCGAGCCCAGCCCGTTTCCTTCGCTGCAAGTGCATTTCCAGTGGTTTCTGACACCGGACGAGCGTTCGCCACTCGTTGGAAGCTTCGGCCATCTTTTGGACCGTTTTGGGTCGCACCACAGTTCTCCCTCCAACGAGCTCGCTTCCCGACCTATACCTCCGGAAAACGTGTCAGGGAGCATGCCAGGAGTGTGGGTTGAAGTCCTCGGAGCACGAGACCCGAAGATCGAAAGACTTATGACCAATACGGAGCAAAGGGAAGAAACCGTCGGGGGACCGCTTTTTACCCCAGGACGAGAAAACTGAGTCCGGGGCATTCCCGCTCGCGTTTTCTTGGGACGAGCACCGGAAGTCCTCGAGCCCAGCCCGTTTCCTTCGCTGCAAGTGCATTTCCAGTGGTTTCTGACACCGGACGAGCGTTCGCCACTCGTTGGAAGCTTCGGCCATCTTTTGGACCGTTTTGGGTCGCACCACAGTTCTCCCTCCAACGAGCTCGCTTCCCGACCTATACCTCCGGAAAACGTGTCAGGGAGCATGCCAGGAGTGTGGGTTGAAGTCCTCGGAGCACGAGACCCGAAGATCGAAAGACTTATGACCAATACGGAGCAAAGGGAAGAAACCGTCGGGGGACCGCTTTTTACCCCAGGACGAGAAAACTGAGTCCGGGGCATTCCCGCTCGCGTTTTCTTGGGACGAGCACCGGAAGTCCTCGAGCCCAGCCCGTTTCCTTCGCTGCAAGTGCATTTCCAGTGGTTTCTGACACCGGACGAGCGTTCGCCACTCGTTGGAAGCTTCGGCCATCTTTTGGACCGTTTTGGGTCGCACCACAGTTCTCCCTCCAACGAGCTCGCTTCCCGACCTATACCTCCGGAAAACGTGTCAGGGAGCATGCCAGGAGTGTGGGTTGAAGTCCTCGGAGCACGAGACCCGAAGATCGAAAGACTTATGACCAATACGGAGCAAAGGGAAGAAACCGTCGGGGGACCGCTTTTTACCCCAGGACGAGAAAACTGAGTCCGGGGCATTCCCGCTCGCGTTTTCTTGGGACGAGCACCGGAAGTCCTCGAGCTCAGCCCGTTTCCTTCGCTGCAAGTGCATTTCCAGTGGTTTCTGACACCGGACGAGCGTTCGCCACTCGTTGGAAGCTTCGGCCATCTTTTGGACCGTTTTGGGTCGCACCACAGTTCTCCCTCCAACGAGCTCGCTTCCCGACCTATACCTCCGGAAAACGTGTCAGGGAGCATGCCAGGAGTGTGGGTTGAAGTCCTCGGAGCACGAGACCCGAAGATCGAAAGACTTATGACCAATACGGAGCAAAGGGAAGAAACCGTCGGGGGACCGCTTTTTACCCCAGGACGAGAAAACTGAGTCCGGGGCATTCCCGCTCGCGTTTTCTTGGGACGAGCACCGGAAGTCCTCGAGCTCAGCCCGTTTCCTTCGCTGCAAGTGCATTTCCAGTGGTTTCTGACACCGGACGAGCGTTCGCCACTCGTTGGAAGCTTCGGCCATCTTTTGGACCGTTTTGGGTCGCACCACAGTTCTCCCTCCAACGAGCTCGCTTCCCGACCTATACCTCCGGAAAACGTGTCAGGGAGCATGCCAGGAGTGTGGGTTGAAGTCCTCGGAGCACGAGATCCGAAGATCGAAAGACTTATGACCAATACGGAGCAAAGGGAAGAAACCGTCGGGGGATCGCTTTTTACCCCAGGACGAGAAAACTGAGTCCGGGGCATTCCCGCTCGCGTTTTCTTGGGACGAGCACCGGAAGTCCTCGAGCTCAGCCCGTTTCCTTCGCTGCAAGTGCATTTCCAGTGGTTTCTGACACCGGACGAGCGTTCGCCACTCGTTGGAAGCTTCAGCCATCTTTTGGACCGTTTTGGGTCGCACCACAGTTCTCCCTCCAACGAGCTCGCTTCCCGACCTATACCTCCGGAAAACGTGTCAGGGAGCATGCCAGGAGTGTGGGTTGAAGTCCTCGGAGCACGAGACCCGAAGATCGAAAGACTTATGACCAATACGGAGCAAAGGGAAGAAACCGTCGGGGGACCGCTTTTTACCCCAGGACGAGAAAACTGAGTCCGGGGCATTCCCGCTCGCGTTTTCTTGGGACGAGCACCGGAAGTCCTCGAGCTCAGCCCGTTTCCTTCGCTGCAAGTGCATTTCCAGTGGTTTCTGACACCGGACGAGCGTTCGCCACTCGTTGGAAGCTTCGGCCATCTTTTGGACCGTTTTGGGTCGCACCACAGTTCTCCCTCCAACGAGCTCGCTTCCCGACCTATACCTCCGGAAAACGTGTCAGGGAGCATGCCAGGAGTGTGGGTTGAAGTCCTCGGAGCACGAGACCCGAAGATCGAAAGACTTATGACCAATACGGAGCAAAGGGAAGAAACCGTCGGGGGACCGCTTTTTACCCCAGGACGAGAAAACTGAGTCCGGGGCATTCCCGCTCGCGTTTTCTTGGGACGAGCACCGGAAGTCCTCGAGCTCAGCCCGTTTCCTTCGCTGCAAGTGCATTTCCAGTGGTTTCTGACACCGGACGAGCGTTCGCCACTCGTTGGAAGCTTCGGCCATCTTTTGGACCGTTTTGGGTCGCACCACAGTTCTCCCTCCAACGAGCTCGCTTCCCGACCTATACCTCCGGAAAACGTGTCAGGGAGCATGCCAGGAGTGTGGGTTGAAGTCCTCGGAGCACGAGATCCGAAGATCGAAAGACTTATGACCAATACGGAGCAAAGGGAAGAAACCGTCGGGGGATCGCTTTTTACCCCAGGACGAGAAAACTGAGTCCGGGGCATTCCCGCTCGCGTTTTCTTGGGACGAGCACCGGAAGTCCTCGAGCTCAGCCCGTTTCCTTCGCTGCAAGTGCATTTCCAGTGGTTTCTGACACCGGACGAGCGTTCGCCACTCGTTGGAAGCTTCGGCCATCTTTTGGACCGTTTTGGGTCGCACCACAGTTCTCCCTCCAACGAGCTCGCTTCCCGACCTATACCTCCGGAAAACGTGTCAGGGAGCATGCCAGGAGTGTGGGTTGAAGTCCTCGGAGCACGAGACCCGAAGATCGAAAGACTTATGACCAATACGGAGCAAAGGGAAGAAACGGACGAGCGTTCGCCACTCGTTGGAAGCTTCGGCCATCTTTTGGACCGTTTTGGGTCGCACCACAGTTCTCCCTCCAACGAGCTCGCTTCCCGACCTATACCTCTGGAAAACTTGTCAGGGAGCATGCCAGGAGTGTGGGTTGAAGTCCTCGGAGCACGAGACCCGAAGATCGAAAGACTTATGACCAATACGGAGCAAAGGGAAGAAACCGTCGGGGGACCGCTTTTTACCCCAGGACGAGAAAACTGAGTCCGGGGCATTCCCGCTCGCGTTTTCTTGGGACGAGCACCGGAAGTCCTCGAGCTCAGCCCGTTTCCTTCGCTGCAAGTGCATTTCCAGTGGTTTCTGACACCGGACGAGCGTTCGCCACTCGTTGGAAGCTTCGGCCATCTTTTGGACCGTTTTGGGTCGCACCAAAGTTCTCCCTCCAACGAGCTCGCTTCCCGACCTATACCTCCGGAAAACGTGTCAGGGAGCATGCCAGGAGTGTGGGTTGAAGTCCTCGGAGCACGAGACCCGAAGATCGAAAGACTTATGACCAATACGGAGCAAAGGGAAGAAACCGTCGGGGGACCGCTTTTTACCCCAGGACGAGAAAACTGAGTCCGGGGCATTCCCGCTCGCGTTTTCTTGGGACGAGCACCGGAAGTCCTCGAGCTCAGCCCGTTTCCTTCGCTGCAAGTGCATTTCCAGTGGTTTCTGACACCGGACGAGCGTTCGCCACTCGTTGGAAGCTTCGGCCATCTTTTGGACCGTTTTGGGTCGCACCACAGTTCTCCCTCCAACGAGCTCGCTTCCCGACCTATACCTCCGGAAAACGTGTCAGGGAGCATGCCAGGAGTGTGGGTTGAAGTCCTCGGAGCACGAGACCCGAAGATCGAAAGACTTATGACCAATACGGAGCAAAGGGAAGAAACCGTCGGGGGACCGCTTTTTACCCCAGGACGAGAAAACTGAGTCCGGGGCATTCCCGCTCGCGTTTTCTTGGGACGAGCACCGGAAGTCCTCGAGCTCAGCCCGTTTCCTTCGCTGCAAGTGCATTTCCAGTGGTTTCTGACACCGGACGAGCGTTCGCCACTCGTTGGAAGCTTCGGCCATCTTTTGGACCGTTTTGGGTCGCACCACAGTTCTCCCTCCAACGAGCTCGCTTCCCGACCTATACCTCCGGAAAACGTGTCAGGGAGCATGCCAGGAGTGTGGGTTGAAGTCCTCGGAGCACGAGACCCGAAGATCGAAAGACTTATGACCAATACGGAGCAAAGGGAAGAAACCTTCGGGGGACCGCTTTTTACCCCAGGACGAGAAAACTGAGTCCGGGGCATTCCCGCTCGCGTTTTCTTGGGACGAGCACCGGAAGTCCTCGAGCTCAGCCCGTTTCCTTCGCTGCAAGTGCATTTCCAGTGGTTTCTGACACCGGACGAGCGTTCGCCACTCGTTGGAAGCTTCGGCCATCTTTTGGACCGTTTTGGGTCGCACCACAGTTCTCCCTCCAACGAGCTTGCTTCCCGACCTATACCTCCGGAAAACGTGTCAGGGAGCATGCCAGGAGTGTGGGTTGAAGTCCTCGGAGCACGAGACCCGAAGATCGAAAGACTTATGACCAATACGGAGCAAAGGGAAGAAACCGTCGGGGGACCGCTTTTTACCCCAGGACGAGAAAACTGAGTCCGGGGCATTCCCGCTCGCGTTTTCTTGGGACGAGCACCGGAAGTCCTCGAGCTCAGCCCGTTTCCTTCGCTGCAAGTGCATTTCCAGTGGTTTCTGACACCGGACGAGCGTTCGCCACTCGTTGGAAGCTTCGGCCATCTTTTGGACCGTTTTGGGTCGCACCACAGTTCTCCCTCCAATGAGCTCGCTTCCCGACCTATACCTCCGGAAAACGTGTCAGGGAGCATGCCAGGAGTGTGGGTTGAAGTCCTCGGAGCACGAGACCCGAAGATCGAAAGACTTATGACCAATACGGAGCAAAGGGAAGAAACCGTCGGGGGACCGCTTTTTACCCCAGGACGAGAAAACTGAGTCCGGGGCATTCCCGCTCGCGTTTTCTTGGGACGAGCACCGGAAGTCCTCGAGCGCAGCCCGTTTCCTTCGCTGCAAGTGCATTTCCAGTGGTTTCTGACACCGGACGAGCGTTCGCCACTCGTTGGAAGCTTCGGCCATCTTTTGGACCGTTTTGGGTCGCACCACAGTTCTCCCTCCAACGAGCTCGCTTCCCGACCTATACCTCCGGAAAACGTGTCAGGGAGCATGCGAGGAGTGTGGGTTGAAGTCCTCGGAGCACGAGACCCGAAGATCGAAAGACTTATGACCAATACGGAGCAAAGGGAAGAAACCGTCGGGGGACCGCTTTTTACCCCAGGACGAGAAAACTGAGTCCGGGGCATTCCCGCTCGCGTTTTCTTGGGACGAGCACCGGAAGTCCTCGAGCCCAGCCCGTTTCCTTCGCTGCAAGTGCATTTCCAGTGGTTTCTGACACCGGACGAGCGTTCGCCACTCGATGGAAGCTTCGGCCATCTTTTGGACCGTTTTGGGTCGCACCACAGTTCTCCCTCCAACGAGCTCGCTTCCCGACCTATACCTCCGGAAAACGTGTCAGAGAGCATGCCAGGAGTGTGGGTTGAAGTCCTCGGAGCACGAGACCCGAAGATCGAAAGACTTATGACCAATACGGAGCAAAGGGAAGAAACCGTCGGGGGACCGCTTTTTACCCCAGGACGAGAAAACTGAGTCCGGGGCATTCCCGCTCGCGTTTTCTTGGGACGAGCACCGGAAGTCCTCGAGCCCAGCCCGTTTCCTTCGCTGCAAGTGCATTTCCAGTGGTTTCTGACACCGGACGAGCGTTCGCCACTCGTTGGAAGCTTCGGCCATCTTTTGGACCGTTTTGGGTCGCACCACAGTTCTCCCTCCAACGAGCTCGCTTCCCGACCTATACCTCCGGAAAACGTGTCAGGGAGCATGCCAGGAGTGTGGGTTGAAGTCCTCGGAGCACGAGACCCGAAGATCGAAAGACTTATGACCAATACGGAGCAAAGGGAAGAAACCGTCGGGGGACCGCTTTTTACCCCAGGACGAGAAAACTGAGTCCGGGGCATTCCCGCTCGCGTTTTCTTGGGACGAGCACCGGAAGTCCTCGAGCCCAGCCCGTTTCCTTCGCTGCAAGTGCATTTCCAGTGGTTTCTGACACCGGACGAGCGTTCGCCACTCGTTGGAAGCTTCGGCCATCTTTTGGACCGTTTTGGGTCGCACCACAGTTCTCCCTCCAACGAGCTCGCTTCCCGACCTATACCTCCGGAAAACGTGTCAGGGAGCATGCCAGGAGTGTGGGTTGAAGTCCTCGGAGCACGAGACCCGAAGATCGAAAGACTTATGACCAATACGGAGCAAAGGGAAGAAACCGTCGGGGGACCGCTTTTTACCCCAGGACGAGAAAACTGAGTCCGGGGCATTCCCGCTCGCGTTTTCTTGGGACGAGCACCGGAAGTCCTCGAGCCCAGCCCGTTTCCTTCGCTGCAAGTGCATTTCCAGTGGTTTCTGACACCGGACGAGCGTTCGCCACTCGTTGGAAGCTTCGGCCATCTTTTGGACCGTTTTGGGTCGCACCACAGTTCTCCCTCCAACGAGCTCGCTTCCCGACCTATACCTCCGGAAAACGTGTCAGGGAGCATGCCAGGAGTGTGGGTTGAAGTCCTCGGAGCACGAGACCCGAAGATCGAAAGACTTATGACCAATACGGAGCAAAGGGAAGAAACCGTCGGGGGACCGCTTTTTACCCCAGGACGAGAAAACTGAGTCCGGGGCATTCCCGCTCGCGTTTTCTTGGGACGAGCACCGGAAGTCCTCGAGCTCAGCCCGTTTCCTTCACTGCAAGTGCATTTCCAGTGGTTTCTGACACCGGACGAGCGTTCGCCACTCGTTGGAAGCTTCGGCCATCTTTTGGACCGTTTTGGGTCGCACCACAGTTCTCCCTCCAACGAGCTCGCTTCCCGACCTATACCTCTGGAAAATGTGTCAGGGAGCATGCCAGGAGTGTGGGTTGAAGTCCTCGGAGCACGAGACCCGAAGATCGAAAGACTTATGACCAATACGGAGCAAAGGGAAGAAACCGTCGGGGGACCGCTTTTTACCCCAGGACGAGAAAACTGAGTCCGGGGCATTCCCGCTCGCGTTTTCTTGGGACGAGCACCGGAAGTCCTCGAGCCCAGCCCGTTTCCTTCGCTGCAAGTGCATTTCCAGTGGTTTCTGACACCGGACGAGCGTTCGCCACTCGTTGGAAGCTTCGGCCATCTTTTGGACCGTTTTGGGTCGCACCACAGTTCTCCCTCCAACGAGCTCGCTTCCCGACCTATACCTCCGGAAAACGTGTCAGGGAGCATGCCAGGAGTGTGGGTTGAAGTCCTCGGAGCACGAGACCCGAAGATCGAAAGACTTATGACCAATACGGAGCAAAGGGAAGAAACCGTCGGGGGACCGCTTTTTACCCCAGGACGAGAAAACTGAGTCCGGGGCATTCCCGCTCGCGTTTTCTTGGGACGAGCACCGGAAGTCCTCGAGCCCAGCCCGTTTCCTTCGCTGCAAGTGCATTTCCAGTGGTTTCTGACACCGGACGAGCGTTCGCCACTCGTTGGAAGCTTCGGCCATCTTTTGGACCGTTTTGGGTCGCACCACAGTTCTCCTTCCAACGAGCTCGCTTCCCGACCTATACCTCCGGAAAACGTGTCAGGGAGCATGCCAGGAGTGTGGGTTGAAGTCCTCGGAGCACGAGACCCGAAGATCGAAACACTTATGACCAATACGGAGCAAAGGGAAGAAACCGTCGGGGGACCGCTTTTTACCCCAGGACGAGAAAACTGAGTCCGGGGCATTCCCGCTCGCGTTTTCTTGGGACGAGCACCGGAAGTCCTCGAGCCCAGCCCGTTTCCTTCGCTGCAAGTGCATTTCCAGTGGTTTCTGACACCGGACGAGCGTTCGCCACTCGTTGGAAGCTTCGGCCATCTTTTGGACCGTTTTGGGTCGCACCACAGTCCTCCCTCCAACGAGCTCGCTTCCCGACCTATACCTCCGGAAAACGTGTCAGAGAGCATGCCAGGAGTGTGGGTTGAAGTCCTCGGAGCACGAGACCCGAAGATCGAAAGACTTATGACCAATACGGAGCAAAGGGAAGAAACCGTCGGGGGACCGCTTTTTACCCCAGGACGAGAAAACTGAGTCCGGGGCATTCCCGCTCGCGTTTTCTTGGGACGAGCACCGGAAGTCCTCGAGCCCAGCCCGTTTCCTTCGCTGCAAGTGCATTTCCAGTGGTTTCTGACACCGGACGAGCGTTCGCCACTCGTTGGAAGCTTCGGCCATCTTTTGGACCGTTTTGGGTCGCACCACAGTCCTCCCTCCAACGAGCTCGCTTCCCGACCTATACCTCCAGAAAACGTGTCAGGGAGCATGCCAGGAGTGTGGCTTGAAGTCCTCGGAGCACGAGAGCCGAAGATCGAAAGACTTATGACCAATACGGAGCAAAGGGAAGAAACCGTCGTGGGACCGCTTTTTACCCCAGGACGAGAAAACTGAGTCCGGGGCATTCCCGCTCGCGTTTTCTTGGGACGAGCACCGGAAGTCCTCGAGCCCAGCCCGTTTCCTTCGCTGCAAGTGCATTTCCAGTGGTTTCTGACACCGGACGAGCGTTCGCCACTCGTTGGAAGCTTCAGCCATCTTTTGGACCGTTTTGGGTCGCACCACAGTCCTCCCTCCAACGAGCTCGCTTCCCGACCTATACCTCCGGAAAACGTGTCAGGGAGCATGCCAGGAGTGTGGGTTGAAGTCCTCGGAGCACGAGACCCGAAGATCGAAAGACTTATGACCAATACGGAGCAAAGGGAAGAAACCGTCGGGGGACCGCTTTTTACCCCAGGACGAGAAAACTGAGTCCGGGGCATTCCCGCTCGCGTTTTCTTGGGACGAGCACCGGAAGTCCTCGAGCCCAGCCCGTTTCCTTCGCTGCAAGTGCATTTCCAGTGGTTTCTGACACCGGACGAGCGTTCGCCACTCGTTGGAAGCTTCGGCCATCTTTTGGACCGTTTTGGGTCGCACCACAGTTCTCCCTCCAACGAGCTCGCTTCCCGACCTATACCTCCGGAAAACGTGTCAGGGAGCATGCCAGGAGTGTGGGTTGAAGTCCTCGGAGCACGAGACCCGAAGATCGAAAGACTTATGACCAATACGGAAAAGGGAAGAAACCGTCGGGGGACCGCTTTTTACCCCAGGACGAGAAAACTGAGTCCGGGGCATTCCCGCTCGCGTTTTCTTGGGACGAGCACCGGAAGTCCTCGAGCCCAGCCCGTTTCCTTCGCTGCAAGTGCATTTCCAGTGGTTTCTGACACCGGACGAGCGTTCGCCACTCGTTGGAAGCTTCGGCCATCTTTTGGACCGTTTTGGGTCGCACCACAGTTCTCCCTCCAACGAGCTCGCTTCCCGACCTATACCTCCGGAAAACGTGTCAGGGAGCATGCCAGGAGTGTGGGTTGAAGTCCTCGGAGCACGAGACCCGAAGATCGAAAGACTTATGACCAATACGGAGCAAAGGGAAGAAACCGTCGGGGGACCGCTTTTTACCCCAGGACGAGAAAACTGAGTCCGGGGCATTCCCGCTCGCGTTTTCTTGGGACGAGCACCGGAAGTCCTCGAGCCCAGCCCGTTTCCTTCGCTGCAAGTGCATTTCCAGTGGTTTCTGACACCGGACGAGCGTTCGCCACTCGTTGGAAGCTTCGGCCATCTTTTGGACCGTTTTGGGTCGCACCACAGTTCTCCCTCCAACGAGCTCGCTTCCCGACCTATACCTCCGGAAAACGTGTCAGGGAGCATGCCAGGAGTGTGGGTTGAAGTCCTCGGAGCACGAGACCCGAAGATCGAAAGACTTATGACCAATACGGAGCAAAGGGAAGAAACCGTCGGGGGACCGCTTTTTACCCCAGGACGAGAAAACTGAGTCCGGGGCATTCCCGCTCGCGTTTTCTTGGGACGAGCACCGGAAGTCCTCGAGCCCAGCCCGTTTCCTTCGCTGCAAGTGCATTTCCAGTGGTTTCTGACACCGGACGAGCGTTCGCCACTCGTTGGAAGCTTCGGCCATCTTTTGGACCGTTTTGGGTCGCACCACAGTTCTCCCTCCAACGAGCTCGCTTCCCGACCTATACCTCCGGAAAACGTGTCAGGGAGCATGCCAGGAGTGTGGGTTGAAGTCCTCGGAGCACGAGACCCGAAGATCGAAAGACTTATGACCAATACGGAGCAAAGGGAAGAAACCGTCGGGGGACCGCTTTTTACCCCAGGACGAGAAAACTGAGTCCGGGGCATTCCCGCTCGCGTTTTCTTGGGACGAGCACCGGAAGTCCTCGAGCTCAGCCCGTTTCCTTCGCTGCAAGTGCATTTCCAGTGGTTTCTGACACCGGACGAGCGTTCGCCACTCGTTGGAAGCTTCGGCCATCTTTTGGACCGTTTTGGGTCGCACCACAGTTCTCCCTCCAACGAGCTCGCTTCCCGACCTATACCTCCGGAAAACGTGTCAGGGAGCATGCCAGGAGTGTGGGTTGAAGTCCTCGGAGCACGAGACCCGAAGATCGAAAGACTTATGACCAATACGGAGCAAAGGGAAGAAACCGTCGGGGGACCGCTTTTTACCCCAGGACGAGAAAACTGAGTCCGGGGCATTCCCGCTCGCGTTTTCTTGGGACGAGCACCGGAAGTCCTCGAGCTCAGCCCGTTTCCTTCGCTGCAAGTGCATTTCCAGTGGTTTCTGACACCGGACGAGCGTTCGCCACTCGTTGGAAGCTTCGGCCATCTTTTGGACCGTTTTGGGTCGCACCACAGTTCTCCCTCCAACGAGCTCGCTTCCCGACCTATACCTCCGGAAAACGTGTCAGGGAGCATGCCAGGAGTGTGGGTTGAAGTCCTCGGAGCACGAGACCCGAAGATCGAAAGACTTATGACCAATACGGAGCAAAGGGAAGAAACCGTCGGGGGACCGCTTTTTACCCCAGGACGAGAAAACTGAGTCCGGGGCATTCCCGCTCGCGTTTTCTTGGGACGAGCACCGGAAGTCCTCGAGCTCAGCCCGTTTCCTTCGCTGCAAGTGCATTTCCAGTGGTTTCTGACACCGGACGAGCGTTCGCCACTCGTTGGAAGCTTCGGCCATCTTTTGGACCGTTTTGGGTCGCACCACAGTTCTCCCTCCAACGAGCTCGCTTCCCGACCTATACCTCCGGAAAACGTGTCAGGGAGCATGCCAGGAGTGTGGGTTGAAGTCCTCGGAGCACGAGACCCGAAGATCGAAAGACTTATGACCAATACGGAGCAAAGGGAAGAAACCGTCGGGGGACCGCTTTTTACCCCAGGACGAGAAAACTGAGTCCGGGGCATTCCCGCTCGCGTTTTCTTGGGACGAGCACCGGAAGTCCTCGAGCCCAGCCCGTTTCCTTCGCTGCAAGTGCATTTCCAGTGGTTTCTGACACCGGACGAGCGTTCGCCACTCGTTGGAAGCTTCGGCCATCTTTTGGACCGTTTTGGGTCGCACCACAGTTCTCCCTCCAACGAGCTCGCTTCCCGACCTATACCTCCGGAAAACGTGTCAGGGAGCATGCCAGGAGTGTGGGTTGAAGTCCTCGGAGCACGAGACCCGAAGATCGAAAGACTTATGACCAATACGGAGCAAAGGGAAGAAACCGTCGGGGGACCGCTTTTTACCCCAGGACGAGAAAACTGAGTCCGGGGCATTCCCGCTCGCGTTTTCTTGGGACGAGCACCGGAAGTCCTCGAGCCCAGCCCGTTTCCTTCGCTGCAAGTGCATTTCCAGTGGTTTCTGACACCGGACGAGCGTTCGCCACTCGTTGGAAGCTTCGGCCATCTTTTGGACCGTTTTGGGTCGCACCACAGTTCTCCCTCCAACGAGCTCGCTTCCCGACCTATACCTCCGGAAAACGTGTCAGGGAGCATGCCAGGAGTGTGGGTTGAAGTCCTCGGAGCACGAGACCCGAAGATCGAAAGACTTATGACCAATACGGAGCAAAGGGAAGAAACCGTCGGGGGACCGCTTTTTACCCCAGGACGAGAAAACTGAGTCCGGGGCATTCCCGCTCGCGTTTTCTTGGGACGAGCACCGGAAGTCCTCGAGCTCAGCCCGTTTCCTTCGCTGCAAGTGCATTTCCAGTGGTTTCTGACACCGGACGAGCGTTCGCCACTCGTTGGAAGCTTCGGCCATCTTTTGGACCGTTTTGGGTCGCACCACAGTTCTCCCTCCAACGAGCTCGCTTCCCGACCTATACCTCCGGAAAACGTGTCAGGGAGCATGCCAGGAGTGTGGGTTGAAGTCCTCGGAGCACGAGACCCGAAGATCGAAAGACTTATGACCAATACGAAGCAAAGGGAAGAAACCGTCGGGGGACCGCTTTTTACCCCAGGACGAGAAAACTGAGTCCGGGGCATTCCCGCTCGCGTTTTCTTGGGACGAGCACCGGAAGTCCTCGAGCTCAGCCCGTTTCCTTCGCTGCAAGTGCATTTCCAGTGGTTTCTGACACCGGACGAGCGTTCGCCACTCGTTGGAAGCTTCGGCCATCTTTTGGACCGTTTTGGGTCGCACCACAGTTCTCCCTCCAACGAGCTCGCTTCCCGACCTATACCTCCGGAAAACGTGTCAGGGAGCATGCCAGGAGTGTGGGTTGAAGTCCTCGGAGCACGAGACCCGAAGATCGAAAGACTTATGACCAATACGGAGCAAAGGGAAGAAACCGTCGGGGGACCGCTTTTTACCCCAGGACGAGAAAACTGAGTCCGGGGCATTCCCGCTCGCGTTTTCTTGGGACGAGCACCGGAAGTCCTCGAGCTCAGCCCGTTTCCTTCGCTGCAAGTGCATTTCCAGTGGTTTCTGACACCGGACGAGCGTTCGCCACTCATTGGAAGCTTCGGCCATCTTTTGGACCGTTTTGGGTCGCACCACAGTTCTCCCTCCAACGAGCTCGCTTCCCGACCTATACCTCCGGAAAACGTGTCAGGGAGCATGCCAGGAGTGTGGGTTGAAGTCCTCGGAGCACGAGATCCGAAGATCGAAAGACTTATGACCAATACGGAGCAAAGGGAAGAAACCGTCGGGGGATCGCTTTTTACCCCAGGACGAGAAAACTGAGTCCGGGGCATTCCCGCTCGCGTTTTCTTGGGACGAGCACCGGAAGTCCTCGAGCTCAGCCCGTTTCCTTCGCTGCAAGTGCATTTCCAGTGGTTTCTGACACCGGACGAGCGTTCGCCACTCGTTGGAAGCTTCAGCCATCTTTTGGACCGTTTTGGGTCGCACCACAGTTCTCCCTCCAACGAGCTCGCTTCCCGACCTATACCTCCGGAAAACGTGTCAGGGAGCATGCCAGGAGTGTGGGTTGAAGTCCTCGGAGCACGAGACCCGAAGATCGAAAGACTTATGACCAATACGGAGCAAAGGGAAGAAACCGTCGGGGGACCGCTTTTTACCCCAGGACGAGAAAACTGAGTCCGGGGCATTCCCGCTCGCGTTTTCTTGGGACGAGCACCGGAAGTCCTCGAGCTCAGCCCGTTTCCTTCGCTGCAAGTGCATTTCCAGTGGTTTCTGACACCGGACGAGCGTTCGCCACTCGTTGGAAGCTTCGGCCATCTTTTGGACCGTTTTGGGTCGCACCACAGTTCTCCCTCCAACGAGCTCGCTTCCCGACCTATACCTCCGGAAAACGTGTCAGGGAGCATGCCAGGAGTGTGGGTTGAAGTCCTCGGAGCACGAGACCCGAAGATCGAAAGACTTATGACCAATACGGAGCAAAGGGAAGAAACCGTCGGGGGACCGCTTTTTACCCCAGGACGAGAAAACTGAGTCCGGGGCATTCCCGCTCGCGTTTTCTTGGGACGAGCACCGGAAGTCCTCGAGCTCAGCCCGTTTCCTTCGCTGCAAGTGCATTTCCAGTGGTTTCTGACACCGGACGAGCGTTCGCCACTCGTTGGAAGCTTCGGCCATCTTTTGGACCGTTTTGGGTCGCACCACAGTTCTCCCTCCAACGAGCTCGCTTCCCGACCTATACCTCCGGAAAACGTGTCAGGGAGCATGCCAGGAGTGTGGGTTGAAGTCCTCGGAGCACGAGATCCGAAGATCGAAAGACTTATGACCAATACGGAGCAAAGGGAAGAAACCGTCGGGGGATCGCTTTTTACCCCAGGACGAGAAAACTGAGTCCGGGGCATTCCCGCTCGCGTTTTCTTGGGACGAGCACCGGAAGTCCTCGAGCTCAGCCCGTTTCCTTCGCTGCAAGTGCATTTCCAGTGGTTTCTGACACCGGACGAGCGTTCGCCACTCGTTGGAAGCTTCGGCCATCTTTTGGACCGTTTTGGGTCGCACCACAGTTCTCCCTCCAACGAGCTCGCTTCCCGACCTATACCTCCGGAAAACGTGTCAGGGAGCATGCCAGGAGTGTGGGTTGAAGTCCTCGGAGCACGAGACCCGAAGATCGAAAGACTTATGACCAATACGGAGCAAAGGGAAGAAACGGACGAGCGTTCGCCACTCGTTGGAAGCTTCGGCCATCTTTTGGACCGTTTTGGGTCGCACCACAGTTCTCCCTCCAACGAGCTCGCTTCCCGACCTATACCTCTGGAAAACTTGTCAGGGAGCATGCCAGGAGTGTGGGTTGAAGTCCTCGGAGCACGAGACCCGAAGATCGAAAGACTTATGACCAATACGGAGCAAAGGGAAGAAACCGTCGGGGGACCGCTTTTTACCCCAGGACGAGAAAACTGAGTCCGGGGCATTCCCGCTCGCGTTTTCTTGGGACGAGCACCGGAAGTCCTCGAGCTCAGCCCGTTTCCTTCGCTGCAATTGCATTTCCAGTGGTTTCTGACACCGGACGAGCGTTCGCCACTCGTTGGAAGCTTCGGCCATCTTTTGGACCGTTTTGGGTCGCACCACAGTTCTCCCTCCAACGAGCTCGCTTCCCGACCTATACCTCCGGAAAACGTGTCAGGGAGCATGCCAGGAGTGTGGGTTGAAGTCCTCGGAGCACGAGACCCGAAGATCGAAAGACTTATGACCAATACGGAGCAAAGGGAAGAAACCGTCGGGGGACCGCTTTTTACCCCAGGACGAGAAAACTGAGTCCGGGGCATTCCCGCTCGCGTTTTCTTGGGACGAGCACCGGAAGTCCTCGAGCTCAGCCCGTTTCCTTCGTTGCAAGTGCATTTCCAGTGGTTTCTGACACCGGACGAGCGTTCGCCACTCGTTGGAAGCTTCGGCCATCTTTTGGACCGTTTTGGGTCGCACCACAGTTCTCCCTCCAACGAGCTCGCTTCCCGACCTATACCTCCGGAAAACGTGTCAGGGAGCATGCCAGGAGTGTGGGTTGAAGTCCTCGGAGCACGAGATCCGAAGATCGAAAGACTTATGACCAATACGGAGCAAAGGGAAGAAACCGTCGGGGGATCGCTCTTTACCCCAGGACGAGAAAACTGAGTCCGGGGCATTCCCGCTCGCGTTTTCTTGGGACGAGCACCGGAAGTCCTCGAGCTCAGCCCGTTTCCTTCGCTGCAAGTGCATTTCCAGTGGTTTCTGACACCGGACGAGCGTTCGCCACTCGTTGGAAGCTTCGGCCATCTTTTGGACCGTTTTGGGTCGCACCACAGTTCTCCCTCCAACGAGCTCGCTTCCCGACCTATACCTCCGGAAAACGTGTCAGGGAGCATGCCAGGAGTGTGGGTTGAAGTCCTCGGAGCACGAGACCCGAAGATCGAAAGACTTATGACCAATACGGAGCAAAGGGAAGAAACGGACGAGCGTTCGCCACTCGTTGGAAGCTTCGGCCATCTTTTGGACCGTTTTGGGTCGCACCACAGTTCTCCCTCCAACGAGCTCGCTTCCCGACCTATACCTCTGGAAAACGTGTCAGGGAGCATGCCAGGAGTGTGGGTTGAAGTCCTCGGAGCACGAGACCCGAAGATCGAAAGACTTATGACCAATACGGAGCAAAGGGAAGAAACCGTCGGGGGACCGCTTTTTACCCCAGGACGAGAAAACTGAGTCCGGGGCATTCCCGCTCGCGTTTTCTTGGGACGAGCACCGGAAGTCCTTGAGCTCAGCCCGTTTCCTTCGCTGCAAGTGCATTTCCAGTGGTTTCTGACACCGGACGAGCGTTCGCCACTCGTTGGAAGCTTCGGCCATCTTTTGGACCGTTTTGGGTCGCACCACAGTTCTCCCTCCAACGAGCTCGCTTCCCGACCTATACCTCCGGAAAACGTGTCAGGGAGCATGCCAGGAGTGTGGGTTGAAGTCCTCGGAGCACGAGACCCGAAGATCGAAAGACTTATGACCAATACGGAGCAAAGGGAAGAAACCGTCGGGGGACCGCTTTTTACCCCAGGACGAGAAAACTGAGTCCGGGGCATTCCCGCTCGCGTTTTCTTGGGACGAGCACCGGAAGTCCTCGAGCTCAGCCCGTTTCCTTCGCTGCAAGTGCATTTCCAGTGGTTTCTGACACCGGACGAGCGTTCGCCACTCGTTGGAAGCTTCGGCCATCTTTTGGACCGTTTTGGGTCGCACCACAGTTCTCCCTCCAACGAGCTCGCTTCCCGACCTATACCTCCGGAAAACGTGTCAGGGAGCATGCCAGGAGTGTGGGTTGAAGTCCTCGGAGCACGAGATCCGAAGATCGAAAGACTTATGACCAATACGGAGCAAAGGGAAGAAACCGTCGGGGGATCGCTTTTTACCCCAGGACGAGAAAACTGAGTCCGGGGCATTCCCGCTCGCGTTTTCTTGGGACGAGCACCGGAAGTCCTCGAGCTCAGCCCGTTTCCTTCGCTGCAAGTGCATTTCCAGTGGTTTCTGACACCGGACGAGCGTTCGCCACTCGTTGGAAGCTTCGGCCATCTTTTGGACCGTTTTGGGTCGCACCACAGTTCTCCCTCCAACGAGCTCGCTTCCCGACCTATACCTCCGGAAAACGTGTCAGGGAGCATGCCAGGAGTGTGGGTTGAAGTCCTCGGAGCACGAGACCCGAAGATCGAAAGACTTATGACCAATACGGAGCAAAGGGAAGAAACGGACGAGCGTTCGCCACTCGTTGGAAGCTTCGGCCATCTTTTGGACCGTTTTGGGTCGCACCACAGTTCTCCCTCCAACGAGCTCGCTTCCCGACCTATACCTCGGGAAAACGTGTCAGGGAGCATGCCAGGAGTGTGGGTTGAAGTCCTCGGAGCACGAGACCCGAAGATCGAAAGACTTATGACCAATACGGAGCAAAGGGAAGAAACCGTCGGGGGACCGCTTTTTACCCCAGGACGAGAAAACTGAGTCCGGGGCATTCCCGCTCGCGTTTTCTTGGGACGAGCACCGGAAGTCCTCGAGCTCAGCCCGTTTCCTTCGCTGCAAGTGCATTTCCAGTGGTTTCTGACACCGGACGAGCGTTCGCCACTCGTTGGAAGCTTCGGCCATCTTTTGGACCGTTTTGGGTCGCACCACAGTTCTCCCTCCAACGAGCTCGCTTCCCGACCTATACCTCCGGAAAACGTGTCAGGGAGCATGCCAGGAGTGTGGGTTGAAGTCCTCGGAGCACGAGACCCGAAGATCGAAAGACTTATGACCAATACGGAGCAAAGGGAAGAAACGGACGAGCGTTCGCCACTCGTTGGAAGCTTCGGCCATCTTTTGGACCGTTTTGGGTCGCACCACAGTTCTCCCTCCAACGAGCTCGCTTCCCGACCTATACCTCTGGAAAACGTGTCAGGGAGCATGCCAGGAGTGTGGGTTGAAGTCCTCGGAGCACGAGACCCGAAGATCGAAAGACTTATGACCAATACGGAGCAAAGGGAAGAAACCGTCGGGGGACCGCTTTTTACCCCAGGACGAGAAAACTGAGTCCGGGGCATTCCCGCTCGCGTTTTCTTGGGACGAGCACCGGAAGTCCTCGAGCTCAGCCCGTTTCCTTCGCTGCAAGTGCATTTCCAGTGGTTTCTGACACCGGACGAGCGTTCGCCACTCGTTGGAAGCTTCGGCCATCTTTTGGACCGTTTTGGGTCGCACCACAGTTCTCCCTCCAACGAGCTCGCTTCCCGACCTATACCTCCGGAAAACGTGTCAGGGAGCATGCCAGGAGTGTGGGTTGAAGTCCTCGGAGCACGAGACCCGAAGATCGAAAGACTTATGACCAATACGGAGCAAAGGGAAGAAACCGTCGGGGGACCGCTTTTTACCCCAGGACGAGAAAACTGAGTCCGGGGCATTCCCGCTCGCGTTTTCTTGGGACGAGCACCGGAAGTCCTCGAGCTCAGCCCGTTTCCTTCGCTGCAAGTGCATTTCCAGTGGTTTCTGACACCGGACGAGCGTTCGCCACTCGTTGGAAGCTTCGGCCATCTTTTGGACCGTTTTGGGTCGCACCACAGTTCTCCCTCCAACGAGCTCGCTTCCCGACCTATACCTCTGGAAAACGTGTCAGGGAGCATGCCAGGAGTGTGGGTTGAAGTCCTCGGAGCACGAGATCCGAAGATCGAAAGACTTATGACCAATACGGAGCAAAGGGAAGAAACCGTCGGGGGATCGCTTTTTACCCCAGGACGAGAAAACTGAGTCCGGGGCATTCCCGCTCGCGTTTTCTTGGGACGAGCACCGGAAGTCCTCGAGCTCAGCCCGTTTCCTTCGCTGCAAGTGCATTTCCAGTGGTTTCTGACACCGGACGAGCGTTCGCCACTCGTTGGAATCTTCGGCCATCTTTTGGACCGTTTTGGGTCGCACCACAGTTCTCCCTCCAACGAGCTCGCTTCCCGACCTATACCTCCGGAAAACGTGTCAGGGAGCATGCCAGGAGTGTGGGTTGAAGTCCTCGGAGAACGAGACCCGAAGATCGAAAGACTTATGACCAATACGGAGCAAAGGGAAGAAACCGTCGGGGGACCGCTTTTTACCCCAGGACGAGAAAACTGAGTCCGGGGCATTCCCGCTCGCGTTTTCTTGGGACGAACACCGGAAGTCCTCGAGCTCAGCCCGTTTCCTTCGCTGCAAGTGCATTTCCAGTGGTTTCTGACACCGGACGAGCGTTCGCCACTCGTTGGAAGCTTCAGCCATCTTTTGGACCGTTTTGGGTCGCACCACAGTTCTCCCTCCAACGAGCTCGCTTCCCGACCTATACCTCCGGAAAACGTGTCAGGGAGCATGCCAGGAGTGTGGGTTGAAGTCCTCGGAGCACGAGACCCGAAGATCGAAAGACTTATGACCAATACGGAGCAAAGGGAAGAAACCGTCGGGGGACCGCTTTTTACCCCAGGACGAGAAAACTGAGTCCGGGGCATTCCCGCTCGCGTTTTCTTGGGACGAGCACCGGAAGTCCTCGAGCTCAGCCCGTTTCCTTCGCTGCAAGTGCATTTCCAGTGGTTTATGACACCGGACGAGCGTTCGCCACTCGTTGGAAGCTTCGGCCATCTTTTGGACCGTTTTGGGTCGCACCACAGTTCTCCCTCCAACGAGCTCGCTTCCCGACCTATACCTCCGGAAAACGTGTCAAGGAGCATGCCAGGAGTGTGGGTTGAAGTCCTCGGAGCACGAGACCCGAAGATCGAAAGACTTATGACCAATACGGAGCAAAGGGAAGAAACGGACGAGCGTTCGCCACTCGTTGGAAGCTTCAGCCATCTTTTGGACCGTTTTGGGTCGCACCACAGTTCTCCCTCCAACGAGCTCGCTTCCCGACCTATACCTCCGGAAAACGTGTCAGGGAGCATGCCAGGAGTGTGGGTTGAAGTCCTCGGAGCACGAGACCCGAAGATCGAAAGACTTATGACCAATACGGAGCAAAGGGAAGAAACCGTCGGGGGACCGCTTTTTACCCCAGGACGAGAAAACTGAGTCCGGGGCATTCCCGCTCGCGTTTTCTTGGGACGAGCACCGGAAGTCCTCGAGCTCAGCCCGTTTCCTTCGCTGCAAGTGCATTTCCAGTGGTTTCTGACACCGGACGAGCGTTCGCCACTCGTTGGAAGCTTCGGCCAGCTTTTGGACCGTTTTGGGTCGCACCACAGTTCTCCCTCCAACGAGCTCGCTTCCCGACCTATACTTCCGGAAAACGTGTCAGGGAGCATGCCAGGAGTGTGGGTTGAAGTCCTCGGAGCACGAGACCCGAAGATCGAAAGACTTATGACCAATACGGAGCAAAGGGAAGAAACCGTCGGGGGACCGCTTTTTACCCCAGGACGAGAAAACTGAGTCCGGGGCATTCCCGCTCGCGTTTTCTTGGGACGAGCACCGGAAGTCCTCGAGCTCAGCCCGTTTCCTTCGCTGCAAGTGCATTTCCAGTGGTTTCTGACACCGGACGAGCGTTCGCCACTCGTTGGAAGCTTCGGCCATCTTTTGGACCGTTTTGGGTCGCACCACAGTTCTCCCTCCAACGAGCTCGCTTCCCGACCTATACCTCCGGAAAACGTGTCAGGGAGCATGCCAGGAGTGTGGGTTGAAGTCCTCGGAGCACGAGACCCGAAGATCGAAAGACTTATGACCAATACGGAGCAAAGGGAAGAAACCGTCGGGGGACCGCTTTTTACCCCAGGACGAGAAAACTGAGTCCGGGGCATTCCCGCTCGCGTTTTCTTGGGACGAGCACCGGAAGTCCTCGAGCTCAGCCCGTTTCCTTCGCTGCAAGTGCATTTCCAGTGGTTTCTGACACCGGACGAGCGTTCGCCACTCGTTGGAAGCTTCGGCCATCTTTTGGACCGTTTTGGGTCGCACCACAGTTCTCCCTCCAACGAGCTCGCTTCCCGACCTATACCTCCGGAAAACGTGTCAGGGAGCATGCCAGGAGTGTGGGTTGAAGTCCTCGGAGCACGAGACCCGAAGATCGAAAGACTTATGACCAATACGGAGCAAAGGGAAGAAACCGTCGGGGGACCGCTTTTTACCCCAGGACGAGAAAACTGAGTCCGGGGCATTCCCGCTCGCGTTTTCTTGGGACGAGCACCGGAAGTCCTCGAGCTCAGCCCGTTTCCTTCGCTGCAAGTGCATTTCCAGTGGTTTCTGACACCGGACGAGCGTTCGCCACTCGTTGGAAGCTTCGGCCATCTTTTGGACCGTTTTGGGTCGCACCACAGTTCTCCCTCCAACGAGCTCGCTTCCCGACCTATACCTCCGGAAAACGTGTCAGGGAGCATGCCAGGAGTGTGGGTTGAAGTCCTCGGAGCACGAGACCCGAAGATCGAAAGACTTATGACCAATACGGAGCAAAGGGAAGAAACCGTCGGGGGACCGCTTTTTACCCCAGGACGAGAAAACTGAGTCCGGGGCATTCCCGCTCGCGTTTTCTTGGGACGAGCACCGGAAGTCCTCGAGCTCAGCCCGTTTCCTTCGCTGCAAGTGCATTTCCAGTGGTTTCTGACACCGGACGAGCGTTCGCCACTCGTTGGAAGCTTCGGCCATCTTTTGGACCGTTTTGGGTCGCACCACAGTTCTCCCTCCAACGAGCTCGCTTCCCGACCTATACCTCCGGAAAACGTGTCAGGGAGCATGCCAGGAGTGTGGGTTGAAGTCCTCGGAGCACGAGACCCGAAGATCGAAAGACTTATGACCAATACGGAGCAAAGGGAAGAAACCGTCGGGGGACCGCTTTTTACCCCAGGACGAGAAAACTGAGTCCGGGGCATTCCCGCTCGCGTTTTCTTGGGACGAGCACCGGAAGTCCTCGAGCTCAGCCCGTTTCCTTCGCTGCAAGTGCATTTCCAGTGGTTTCTGACACCGGACGAGCGTTCGCCACTCGTTGGAAGCTTCGGCCAGCTTTTGGACCGTTTTGGGTCGCACCACAGTTCTCCCTCCAACGAGCTCGCTTCCCGACCTATACTTCCGGAAAACGTGTCAGGGAGCATGCCAGGAGTGTGGGTTGAAGTCCTCGGAGCACGAGACCCGAAGATCGAAAGACTTATGACCAATACGGAGCAAAGGGAAGAAACCGTCGGGGGACCGCTTTTTACCCCAGGACGAGAAAACTGAGTCCGGGGCATTCCCGCTCGCGTTTTCTTGGGACGAGCACCGGAAGTCCTCGAGCTCAGCCCGTTTCCTTCGCTGCAAGTGCATTTCCAGTGGTTTCTGACACCGGACGAGCGTTCGCCACTCGTTGGAAGCTTCGGCCATCTTTTGGACCGTTTTGGGTCGCACCACAGTTCTCCCTCCAACGAGCTCGCTTCCCGACCTATACCTCCGGAAAACGTGTCAGGGAGCATGCCAGGAGTGTGGGTTGAAGTCCTCGGAGCACGAGACCCGAAGATCGAAAGACTTATGACCAATACGGAGCAAAGGGAAGAAACCGTCGGGGGACCGCTTTTTACCCCAGGACGAGAAAACTGAGTCCGGGGCATTCCCGCTCGCGTTTTCTTGGGACGAGCACCGGAAGTCCTTGAGCTCAGCCCGTTTCCTTCGCTGCAAGTGCATTTCCAGTGGTTTCTGACACCGGACGAGCGTTCGCCACTCGTTGGAAGCTTCGGCCATCTTTTGGACCGTTTTGGGTCGCACCACAGTTCTCCCTCCAACGAGCTCGCTTCCCGACCTATACCTCCGGAAAACGTGTCAGGGAGCATGCCAGGAGTGTGGGTTGAAGTCCTCGGAGCACGAGACCCGAAGATCGAAAGACTTATGACCAATACGGAGCAAAGGGAAGAAACCGTCGGGGGACCGCTTTTTACCCCAGGACGAGAAAACTGAGTCCGGGGCATTCCCGCTCGCGTTTTCTTGGGACGAGCACCGGAAGTCCTCGAGCTCAGCCCGTTTCCTTCGCTGCAAGTGCATTTCCAGTGGTTTCTGACACCGGACGAGCGTTCGCCACTCGTTGGAAGCTTCGGCCATCTTTTGGACCGTTTTGGGTCGCACCACAGTTCTCCCTCCAACGAGCTCGCTTCCCGACCTATACCTCCGGAAAACGTGTCAGGGAGCATGCCAGGAGTGTGGGTTGAAGTCCTCGGAGCACGAGACCCGAAGATCGAAAGACTTATGACCAATACGGAGCAAAGGGAAGAAACCGTCGGGGGACCGCTTTTTACCCCAGGACGAGAAAACTGAGTCCGGGGCATTCCCGCTCGCGTTTTCTTGGGACGAGCACCGGAAGTCCTCGAGCTCAGCCCGTTTCCTTCGCTGCAAGTGCATTTCCAGTGGTTTCTGACACCGGACGAGCGTTCGCCACTCGTTGGAAGCTTCGGCCATCTTTTGGACCGTTTTGGGTCGCACCACAGTTCTCCCTCCAACGAGCTCGCTTCCCGACCTATACCTCCGGAAAACGTGTCAGGGAGCATGCCAGGAGTGTGGGTTGAAGTCCTCGGAGCACGAGACCCGAAGATCGAAAGACTTATGACCAATACGGAGCAAAGGGAAGAAACCGTCGGGGGACCGCTTTTTACCCCAGGACGAGAAAACTGAGTCCGGGGCATTCCCGCTCGCGTTTTCTTGGGACGAGCACCGGAAGTCCTCGAGCTCAGCCCGTTTCCTTCGCTGCAAGTGCATTTCCAGTGGTTTCTGACACCGGACGAGCGTTCGCCACTCGTTGGAAGCTTCGGCCATCTTTTGGACCGTTTTGGGTCGCACCACAGTTCTCCCTCCAACGAGCTCGCTTCCCGACCTATACCTCCGGAAAACGTGTTAGGGAGCATGCCAGGAGTGTGGGTTGAAGTCCTCGGAGCACGAGACCCGAAGATCGAAAGACTTATGACCAATACGGAGCAAAGGGAAGAAACCGTCGGGGGACCGCTTTTTACCCCAGGACGAGAAAACTGAGTCTGGGGCATTCCCGCTCGCGTTTTCTTGGGACGAGCACCGGAAGTCCTCGAGCTCAGCCCGTTTCCCTCGCTGCAAGTGCATTTCCAGTGGTTTCTGACACCGGACGAGCGTTCGCCACTCGTTGGAAGCTTCGGCCACCTTTTGGACCGTTTTGGATCGCACCACAGTTCTCCCTCCAACGAGCTCGCTTCCCGACCTATACCTCCGGAAAACGTGTCAGGGAGCATGCCAGGAGTGTGGGTTGAAGTCCTCGGAGCACGAGACCCGAAGATCGAAAGACTTATGACCAATACGGAGCAAAGGGAAGAAACCGTCGGGGGACCGCTTTTTACCCCAGGACGAGAAAACTGAGTCCGGGGCATTCCCGCTCGCGTTTTCTTGGGACGAGCACCGGAAGTCCTCGAGCTCAGCCCGTTTCCTTCGCTGCAAGTGCATTTCCAGTGGTTTCTGACACCGGACGAGCGTTCGCCACTCGTTGGAAGCTTCGGCCATCTTTTGGACCGTTTTGGGTCGCACCACAGTTCTCCCTCCAACGAGCTCGCTTCCCGACCTATACCTCCGGAAAACGTGTCAGGGAGCATGCCAGGAGTGTGGGTTGAAGTCCTCGGAGCACGAGACCCGAAGATCGAAAGACTTATGACCAATACGGAGCAAAGGGATGAAACCGTCGGGGGACCGCTTTTTACCCCAGGACGAGAAAACTGAGTCCGGGGCATTCCCGCTCGCGTTTTCTTGGGACGAGCACCGGAAGTCCTCGAGCTCAGCCCGTTTACTTCGCTGCAAGTGCATTTCCAGTGGTTTCTGACACCGGACGAGCGTTCGCCACTCGTTGGAAGCTTCGGCCATCTTTTGGACCGTTTTGGGTCGCACCACAGTTCTCCCTCCAACGAGCTCGCTTCCCGACCTATACCTCCGGAAAACGTGTCAGGGAGCATGCCAGGAGTGTGGGTTGAAGTCCTCGGAGCACGAGACCCGAAGATCGAAAGACTTATGACCAATACGGAGCAAAGGGAAGAAACCGTCGGGGGACCGCTTTTTACCCCAGGACGAGAAAACTGAGTCCGGGGCATTCCCGCTCGCGTTTTCTTGGGACGAGCACCGGAAGTCCTCGAGCTCAGCCCGTTTCCTTCGCTGCAAGTGCATTTCCAGTGGTTTCTGACACCGGACGAGCGTTCGCCACTCGTTGGAAGCTTCGGCCATCTTTTGGACCGTTTTGGGTCGCACCACAGTTCTCCCTCCAACGAGCTCGCTTCCCGACCTATACCTCCGGAAAACGTGTCAGGGAGCATGCCAGGAGTGTGGGTTGAAGTCCTCGGAGCACGAGACCCGAAGATCGAAAGACTTATGACCAATACGGAGCAAAGGGAAGAAACCGTCGGGGGACCGCTTTTTACCCCAGGACGAGAAAACTGAGTCCGGGGCATTCCCGCTCGCGTTTTCTTGGGACGAGCACCGGAAGTCCTCGAGCTCAGCCCGTTTCCTTCGCTGCAAGTGCATTTCCAGTGGTTTCTGACACCGGACGAGCGTTCGCCACTCGTTGGAAGCTTCGGCCATCTTTTGGACCGTTTTGGGTCGCACCACAGTTCTCCCTCCAACGAGCTCGCTTCCCGACCTATACCTCCGGAAAACGTGTCAGGGAGCATGCCAGGAGTGTGGGTTGAAGTCCTCGGAGCACGAGACCCGAAGATCGAAAGACTTATGACCAATACGGAGCAAAGGGATGAAACCGTCGGGGGACCGCTTTTTACCCCAGGACGAGAAAACTGTGTCCGGGGCATTCCCGCTCGCGTTTTCTTGGGACGAGCACCGGAAGTCCTCGAGCTCAGCCCGTTTACTTCGCTGCAAGTGCATTTCCAGTGGTTTCTGACACCGGACGAGCGTTCGCCACTCGTTGGAAGCTTCGGCCATCTTTTGGACCGTTTTGGGTCGCACCACAGTTCTCCCTCCAACGAGCTCGCTTCCCGACCTATACCTCCGGAAAACGTGTCAGGGAGCATGCCAGGAGTGTGGGTTGAAGTCCTCGGAGCACGAGACCCGAAGATCGAAAGACTTATGACCAATACGGAGCAAAGGGAAGAAACCGTCGGGGGACCGCTTTTTACCCCAGGACGAGAAAACTGAGTCCGGGGCATTCCCGCTCGCGTTTTCTTGGGACGAGCACCGGAAGTCCTCGAGCTCAGCCCGTTTCCTTCGCTGCAAGTGCATTTCCAGTGGTTTCTGACACCGGACGAGCGTTCGCCACTCGTTGGAAGCTTCGGCCATCTTTTGGACCGTTTTGGGTCGCACCACAGTTCTCCCTCCAACGAGCTCGCTTCCCGACCTATACCTCCGGAAAACGTGTCAGGGAGCATGCCAGGAGTGTGGGTTGAAGTCCTCGGAGCACGAGACCCAAAGATCGAAAGACTTATGACCAATACGGAGCAAAGGGAAGAAACCGTCGGGGGACCGCTTTTTACCCCAGGACGAGAAAACTGAGTCCGGGGCATTCCCGCTCGCGTTTTCTTGGGACGAGCACCGGAAGTCCTCGAGCTCAGCCCGTTTCCTTCGCTGCAAGTGCATTTCCAGTGGTTTCTGACACCGGACGAGCGTTCGCCACTCGTTGGAAGCTTCGGCCATCTTTTGGACCGTTTTGGGTCGCACCACAGTTCTCCCTCCAACGAGCTCGCTTCCCGACCTATACCTCCGGAAAACGTGTCAGGGAGCATGCCAGGAGTGTGGGTTGAAGTCCTCGGAGCACGAGACCCGAAGATCGAAAGACTTATGACCAATACGGAGCAAAGGGAAGAAACCGTCGGGGGACCGCTTTTTACCCCAGGACGAGAAAACTGAGTCCGGGGCATTCCCGCTCGCGTTTTCTTGGGACGAGCACCGGAAGTCCTCGAGCTCAGCCCGTTTCCTTCGCTGCAAGTGCATTTCCAGTGGTTTCTGACACCGGACGAGCGTTCGCCACTCGTTGGAAGCTTCGGCCATCTTTTGGACCGTTTTGGGTCGCACCACAGTTCTCCCTCCAACGAGCTCGCTTCCCGACCTATACCTCCGGAAAACGTGTCAGGGAGCATGCCAGGAGTGTGGGTTGAAGTCCTCGGAGCACGAGACCCGAAGATCGAAAGACTTATGACCAATACGGAGCAAAGGGAAGAAACCGTCGGGGGACCGCTTTTTACCCCAGGACGAGAAAACTGAGTCCGGGGCATTCCCGCTCGCGTTTTCTTGGGACGAGCACCGGAAGTCCTCGAGCTCAGCCCGTTTCCTTCGCTGCAAGTGCATTTCCAGTGGTTTCTGACACCGGACGAGCGTTCGCCACTCGTTGGAAGCTTCGGCCATCTTTTGGACCGTTTTGGGTCGCACCACAGTTCTCCCTCCAACGAGCTCGCTTCCCGACCTATACCTCCGGAAAACGTGTCAGGGAGCATGCCAGGAGTGTGGGTTGAAGTCCTCGGAGCACGAGACCCGAAGATCGAAAGACTTATGACCAATACGGAGCAAAGGGAAGAAACCGTCGGGGGACCGCTTTTTACCCCAGGACGAGAAAACTGAGTCCGGGGCATTCCCGCTCGCGTTTTCTTGGGACGAGCACCGGAAGTCCTCGAGCTCAGCCCGTTTCCTTCGCTGCAAGTGCATTTCCAGTGGTTTCTGACACCGGACGAGCGTTCGCCACTCGTTGGAAGCTTCGGCCATCTTTTGGACCGTTTTGGGTCGCACCACAGTTCTCCCTCCAACGAGCTCGCTTCCCGACCTATACCTCCGGAAAACGTGTCAGGGAGCATGCCAGGAGTGTGGGTTGAAGTCCTCGGAGCACGAGACCCGAAGATCGAAAGACTTATGACCAATACGGAGCAAAGGGAAGAAACCGTCGGGGGACCGCTTTTTACCCCAGGACGAGAAAACTGAGTCCGGGGCATTCCCGCTCGCGTTTTCTTGGGACGAGCACCGGAAGTCCTCGAGCTCAGCCCGTTTCCTTCGCTGCAAGTGTATTTCCAGTGGTTTCTGACACCGGACGAGCGTTCGCCACTCGTTGGAAGCTTCGGCCATCTTTTGGACCGTTTTGGGTCGCACCACAGTTCTCCCTCCAACGAGCTCGCTTCCCGACCTATACCTCCGGAAAACGTGTCAGGGAGCATGCCAGGAGTGTGGGTTGAAGTCCTCGGAGCACGAGACCCGAAGATCGAAAGACTTATGACCAATACGGAGCAAAGGGAAGAAACCGTCGGGGGACCGCTTTTTACCCCAGGACGAGAAAACTGAGTCCGGGGCATTCCCGCTCGCGTTTTCTTGGGACGAGCACCGGAAGTCCTCGAGCTCAGCCCGTTTCCTTCGCTGCAAGTGCATTTCCAGTGGTTTCTGACACCGGACGAGCGTTCGCCACTCGTTGGAAGCTTCGGCCATCTTTTGGACCGTTTTGGGTCGCACCACAGTTCTCCCTCCAACGAGCTCGCTTCCCGACCTATACCTCCGGAAAACGTGTCAGCGAGCATGCCAGGAGTGTGGGTTGAAGTCCTCGGAGCACGAGACCCGAAGATCGAAAGACTTATGACCAATACGGAGCAAAGGGAACAAACCGTCGGGGGACCGCTTTTTACCCCAGGACGAGAAAACTGAGTCCGGGGCATTCCCGCTCGCGTTTTCTTGGGACGAGCCCCGGAAGTCCTCGAGCTCAGCCCGTTTCCTTCGCTGCAAGTGCATTTCCAGTGGTTTCTGACACCGGACGAGCGTTCGCCACTCGTTGGAAGCTTCGGCCATCTTTTGGACCGTTTTGGGTCGCACCACAGTTCTCCCTCCAACGAGCTCGCTTCCCGACCTATACCTCCGGAAAACGTGTCAGGGAGCATGCCAGGAGTGTGGGTTGAAGTCCTCGGAGCACGAGACCCGAAGATCGAAAGACTTATGACCAATACGGAGCAAAGGGAAGAAACCGTCGGGGGACCGCTTTTTACCCCAGGACGAGAAAACTGAGTCCGGGGCATTCCCGCTCGCGTTTTCTTGGGACGAGCACCGGAAGTCCTCGAGCTCAGCCCGTTTCCTTCGCTGCAAGTGCATTTCCAGTGGTTTCTGACACCGGACGAGCGTTCGCCACTCGTTGGAAGCTTCGGCCATCTTTTGGACCGTTTTGGGTCGCACCACAGTTCTCCCTCCAACGAGCTCGCTTCCCGACCTATACCTCCGGAAAACGTGTCAGGGAGCATGCCAGGAGTGTGGGTTGAAGTCCTCGGAGCACGAGACCCGAAGATCGAAAGACTTATGACCAATACGGAGCAAAGGGAAGAAACCGTCGGGGGACCGCTTTTTACCCCAGGACGAGAAAACTGAGTCCGGGGCATTCCCGCTCGCGTTTTCTTGGGACGAGCACCGGAAGTCCTCGAGCTCAGCCCGTTTCCTTCGCTGCAAGTGCATTTCCAGTGGTTTCTGACACCGGACGAGCGTTCGCCACTCGTTGGAAGCTTCGGCCATCTTTTGGACCGTTTTGGGTCGCACCACAGTTCTCCCTCCAACGAGCTCGCTTCCCGACCTATACCTCCGGAAAACGTGTCAGGGAGCATGCCAGGAGTGTGGGTTGAAGTCCTCGGAGCACGAGACCCGAAGATCGAAAGACTTATGACCAATACGGAGCAAAGGGAAGAAACCGTCGGGGGACCGCTTTTTACCCCAGGACGAGAAAACTGAGTCCGGGGCATTCCCGCTCGCGTTTTCTTGGGACGAGCACCGGAAGTCCTCGAGCTCAGCCCGTTTCCTTCGCTGCAAGTGCATTTCCAGTGGTTTCTGACACCGGACGAGCGTTCGCCACTCGTTGGAAGCTTCGGCCATCTTTTGGACCGTTTTGGGTCGCACCACAGTTCTCCCTCCAACGAGCTCGCTTCCCGACCTATACCTCCGGAAAACGTGTCAGGGAGCATGCCAGGAGTGTGGGTTGAAGTCCTCGGAGCACGAGACCCGAAGATCGAAAGACTTATGACCAATACGGAGCAAAGGGAACAAACCGTCGGGGGACCGCTTTTTACCCCAGGACGAGAAAACTGAGTCCGGGGCATTCCCGCTCGCGTTTTCTTGGGACGAGCACCGGAAGTCCTCGAGCTCAGCCCGTTTCCTTCGCTGCAAGTGCATTTCCAGTGGTTTCTGACACCGGACGAGCGTTCGCCACTCGTTGGAAGCTTCGGCCATCTTTTGGACCGTTTTGGGTCGCACCACAGTTCTCCCTCCAACGAGCTCGCTTCCCGACCTATACCTCCGGAAAACGTGTCAGCGAGCATGCCAGGAGTGTGGGTTGAAGTCCTCGGAGCACGAGACCCGAAGATCGAAAGACTTATGACCAATACGGAGCAAAGGGAACAAACCGTCGGGGGACCGCTTTTTACCCCAGGACGAGAAAACTGAGTCCGGGGCATTCCCGCTCGCGTTTTCTTGGGACGAGCCCCGGAAGTCCTCGAGCTCAGCCCGTTTCCTTCGCTGCAAGTGCATTTCCAGTGGTTTCTGACACCGGACGAGCGTTCGCCACTCGTTGGAAGCTTCGGCCATCTTTTGGACCGTTTTGGGTCGCACCACAGTTCTCCCTCCAACGAGCTCGCTTCCCGACCTATACCTCCGGAAAACGTGTCAGGGAGCATGCCAGGAGTGTGGGTTGAAGTCCTCGGAGCACGAGACCCGAAGATCGAAAGACTTATGACCAATACGGAGCAAAGGGAAGAAACCGTCGGGGGACCGCTTTTTACCCCAGGACGAGAAAACTGAGTCCGGGGCATTCCCGCTCGCGTTTTCTTGGGACGAGCACCGGAAGTCCTCGAGCTCAGCCCGTTTCCTTCGCTGCAAGTGCATTTCCAGTGGTTTCTGACACCGGACGTGCGTTCGCCACTCGTTGGAAGCTTCGGCCATCTTTTGGACCGTTTTGGGTCGCACCACAGTTCTCCCTCCAACGAGCTCGCTTCCCGACCTATACCTCCGGAAAACGTGTCAGAGAGCATGCCAGGAGTGTGGGTTGAAGTCCTCGGAGCACGAGACCCGAAGATCGAAAGACTTATGACCAATACGGAGCAAAGGGAACAAACCGTCGGGGGACCGCTTTTTACCCCAGGACGAGAAAACTGAGTCCGGGGCATTCCCGCTCGCGTTTTCTTGGGACGAGCACCGGAAGTCCTCGAGCTCAGCCCGTTTCCTTCGCTGCAAGTGGATTTCCAGTGGTTTCTGAGACCGGACGAGCGTTCGCCACTCGTTGGAAGCTTCGGCCATCTTTTGGACCGTTTTGGGTCGCACCACAGTTCTCCCTCCAACGAGCTCGCTTCCCGACCTATACCTCCGGAAAACGTGTCAGCGAGCATGCCAGGAGTGTGGGTTGAAGTCCTCGGAGCACGAGACCCGAAGATCGAAAGACTTATGACCAATACGGAGCAAAGGGAACAAACCGTCGGGGGACCGCTTTTTACCCCAGGACGAGAAAACTGAGTCCGGGGCATTCCCGCTCGCGTTTTCTTGGGACGAGCCCCGGAAGTCCTCGAGCTCAGCCCGTTTCCTTCGCTGCAAGTGCATTTCCAGTGGTTTCTGACACCGGACGAGCGTTCGCCACTCGTTGGAAGCTTCGGCCATCTTTTGGACCGTTTTGGGTCGCACCACAGTTCTCCCTCCAACGAGCTCGCTTCCCGACCTATACCTCCGGAAAACGTGTCAGGGAGCATGCCAGGAGTGTGGGTTGAAGTCCTCGGAGCACGAGACCCGAAGATCGAAAGACTTATGACCAATACGGAGCAAAGGGAAGAAACCGTCGGGGGACCGCTTTTTACCCCAGGACGAGAAAACTGAGTCCGGGGCATTCCCGCTCGCGTTTTCTTGGGACGAGCACCGGAAGTCCTCGAGCTCAGCCCGTTTCCTTCGCTGCAAGTGCATTTCCAGTGGTTTCTGACACCGGACGTGCGTTCGCCACTCGTTGGAAGCTTCGGCCATCTTTTGGACCGTTTTGGGTCGCACCACAGTTCTCCCTCCAACGAGCTCGCTTCCCGACCTATACCTCCGGAAAACGTGTCAGGGAGCATGCCAGGAGTGTGGGTTGAAGTCCTCGGAGCACGAGACCCGAAGATCGAAAGACTTATGACCAATACGGAGCAAAGGGAAGAAACCGTCGGGGGACCGCTTTTTACCCCAGGACGAGAAAACTGAGTCCGGGGCATTCCCGCTCGCGTTTTCTTGGGACGAGCACCGGAAGTCCTCGAGCTCAGCCCGTTTCCTTCGCTGCAAGTGCATTTCCAGTGGTTTCTGACACCGGACGTGCGTTCGCCACTCGTTGGAAGTTTCGGCCATCTTTTGGACCGTTTTGGGTCGCACCACAGTTCTCCCTCCAACGAGCTCGCTTCCCGACCTATACCTCCGGAAAACGTGTCAGGGAGCATGCCAGGAGTGTGGGTTGAAGTCCTCGGAGCACGAGACCCGAAGATCGAAAGACTTATGACCAATACGGAGCAAAGGGAAGAAACCGTCGGCGGACCGCTTTTTACCCCAGGACGAGAAAACTGAGTCCGGGGCATTCCCGCTCGCGTTTTCTTGGGACGAGCACCGGAAGTCCTCGAGCTCAGCCCGTTTCCTTCGCTGCAAGTGCATTTCCAGTGGTTTCTGACACCGGACGAGCGTTCGCCACTCGTTGGAAGCTTCGGCCATCTTTTGGACCGTTTTGGGTCGCACCACAGTTCTCCCTCCAACGAGCTCGCTTCCCGACCTATACCTCCGGAAAACGTGTCAGAGAGCATGCCAGGAGTGTGGGTTGAAGTCCTCGGAGCACGAGACCCGAAGATCGAAAGACTTATGACCAATACGGAGCAAAGGGAAGAAACCGTCGGCGGACCGCTTTTTACCCCAGGACGAGAAAACTGAGTCCGGGGCATTCCCGCTCGCGTTTTCTTGGGACGAGCACCGGAAGTCCTCGAGCTCAGCCCGTTTCCTTCGCTGCAAGTGCATTTCCAGTGGTTTCTGACACCGGACGAGCGTTCGCCACTCGTTGGAAGCTTCGGCCATCTTTTGGACCGTTTTGGGTCGCACCACAGTTCTCCCTCCAACGAGCTCGCTTCCCGACCTATACCTCCGGAAAACGTTTCAGCGAGCATGCCAGGAGTGTGGGTTGAAGTCCTCGGAGCACGAGACCCGAAGATCGAAAGACTTATGACCAATACGGAGCAAAGGGAACAAACCGTCGGGGGACCGCTTTTTACCCCAGGACGAGAAAACTGAGTCCGGGGCATTCCCGCTCGCGTTTTCTTGGGACGAGCACCGGAAGTCCTCGAGCTCAGCCCGTTTCCTTCGCTGCAAGTGCATTTCCAGTGGTTTCTGACACCGGACGAGCGTTCGCCACTCGTTGGAAGCTTCGGCCATCTTTTGGACCGTTTTGGGTCGCACCACAGTTCTCCCTCCAACGAGCTCGCTTCCCGACCTATACCTCCGGAAAACGTGTCAGGGAGCATGCCAGGAGTGTGGGTTGAAGTCCTCGGAGCACGAGACCCGAAGATCGAAAGACTTATGACCAATACGGAGCAAAGGGAAGAAACCGTCGGGGGACCGCTTTTTACCCCAGGACGAGAAAACTGAGTCCGGGGCATTCCCGCTCGCGTTTTCTTGGGACGAGCACCGGAAGTCCTCGAGCTCAGCCCGTTTCCTTCGCTGCAAGTGCATTTCCAGTGGTTTCTGACACCGGACGTGCGTTCGCCACTCGTTGGAAGCTTCGGCCATCTTTTGGACCGTTTTGGGTCGCACCACAGTTCTCCCTCCAACGAGCTCGCTTCCCGACCTATACCTCCGGAAAACGTGTCAGGGAGCATGCCAGGAGTGTGGGTTGAAGTCCTCGGAGCACGAGACCCGAAGATCGAAAGACTTATGACCAATACGGAGCAAAGGGAAGAAACCGTCGGGGGACCGCTTTTTACCCCAGGACGAGAAAACTGAGTCCGGGGCATTCCCGCTCGCGTTTTCTTGGGACGAGCACCGGAAGTCCTCGAGCTCAGCCCGTTTCCTTCGCTGCAAGTGCATTTCCAGTGGTTTCTGACACCGGACGAGCGTTCGCCACTCGTTGGAAGCTTCAGCCATCTTTTGGACCGTTTTGGGTCGCACCACAGTTCTCCCTCCAACGAGCTCGCTTCCCGATCAATACCTCCGGAAAACGTGTCAGGGAGCATGCCAGGAGTGTGGGTTGAAGTCCTCGGAGCACGAGACCCGAAGATCGAAAGACTTATGACCAATACGGAGCAAAGGGAAGAAACCGTCGGGGGACCGCTTTTTACCCCAGGACGAGAAAACTGAGTCCGGGGCATTCCCGCTCGCGTTTTCTTGGGACGAGCACCGGAAGTCCTCGAGCTCAGCCCGTTTCCTTCGCTGCAAGTGCATTTCCAGTGGTTTTTGACACCGGACGAGCGTTCGCCACTCGTTGGAAGCTTCGGCCATCTTTTGGACCGTTTTGGGTCGCACCACAGTTCTCCCTCCAACGAGCTCGCTTCCCGACCTATACCTCCGGAAAACGTGTCAGGGAGCATGCCAGGAGTGTGGGTTGAAGTCCTCGGAGCACGAGACCCGAAGATCGAAAGACTTATGACCAATACGGAGCAAAGGGAAGAAACCGTCGGGGGACCGCTTTTTACCCCAGGACGAGAAAACTGAGTCCGGGGCATTCCCGCTCGCGTTTTCTTGGGACGAGCACCGGAAGTCCTCGAGCTCAGCCCGTTTCCTTCGCTGCAAGTGCATTTCCAGTGGTTTCTGACACCGGACGTGCGTTCGCCACTCGTTGGAAGCTTCGGCCATCTTTTGGACCGTTTTGGGTCGCACCACAGTTCTCCCTCCAACGAGCTCGCTTCCCGACCTATACCTCCGGAAAACGTGTCAGGGAGCATGCCAGGAGTGTGGGTTGAAGTCCTCGGAGCACGAGACCCGAAGATCGAAAGACTTATGACCAATACGGAGCAAAGGGAAGAAACCGTCGGGGGACCGCTTTTTACCCCAGGACGAGAAAACTGAGTCCGGGGCATTCCCGCTCGCGTTTTCTTGGGACGAGCACCGGAAGTCCTCGAGCTCAGCCCGTTTCCTTCGCTGCAAGTGCATTTCCAGTGGTTTCTGACACCGGACGTGCGTTCGCCACTCGTTGGAAGCTTCGGCCATCTTTTGGACCGTTTTGGGTCGCACCACAGTTCTCCCTCCAACGAGCTCGCTTCCCGACCTATACCTCCGGAAAACGTGTCAGGGAGCATGCCAGGAGTGTGGGTTGAAGTCCTCGGAGCACGAGACCCGAAGATCGAAAGACTTATGACCAATACGGAGCAAAGGGAAGAAACCGTCGGGGGACCGCTTTTTACCCCAGGACGAGAAAACTGAGTCCGGGGCATTCCTGCTCGCGTTTTCTTGGGACGAGCACCGGAAGTCCTCGAGCTCAGCCCGTTTCCTTCGCTGCAAGTGCATTTCCAGTGGTTTCTGACACCGGACGAGCGTTCGCCACTCGTTGGAAGCTTCGGCCATCTTTTGGACCGTTTTGGGTCGCACCACAGTTCTCCCTCCAACGAGCTCGCTTCCCGACCAATACCTCCGGAAAACGTGTCAGAGAGCATGCCAGGAGTGTGGGTTGAAGTCCTCGGAGCACGAGACCCGAAGATCGAAAGACTTATGACCAATACGGAGCAAAGGGAAGAAACCGTCGGGGGACCGCTTTTTACCCCAGGACGAGAAAACTGAGTCCGGGGCATTCCCGCTCGCGTTTTCTTGGGACGAGCACCGGAAGTCCTCGAGCTCAGCCCGTTTCCTTCGCTGCAAGTGCATTTCCAGTGGTTTCTGACACCGGACGAGCGTTCGCCACTCGTTGGAAGCTTCGGCCATCTTTTGGACCGTTTTGGGTCGCACCACAGTTCTCCCTCCAACGAGCTCGCTTCCCGACCAATACCTCCGGAAAACGTGTCAGGGAGCATGCCAGGAGTGTGGGTTGAAGTCCTCGGAGCACGAGACCCGAAGATCGAAAGACTTATGACCAATACGGAGCAAAGGGAAGAAACCGTCGGGGGACCGCTTTTTACCCCAGGACGAGAAAACTGAGTCCGGGGCATTCCCGCTCGCGTTTTCTTGGGACGAGCACCGGAAGTCCTCGAGCTCAGCCCGTTTCCTTCGCTGCAAGTGCATTTCCAGTGGTTTTTGACACCGGACGAGCGTTCGCCACTCGTTGGAAGCTTCGGCCATCTTTTGGACCGTTTTGGGTCGCACCACAGTTCTCCCTCCAACGAGCTCGCTTCCCGACCTATACCTCCGGAAAACGTGTCAGGGAGCATGCCAGGAGTGTGGGTTGAAGTCCTCGGAGCACGAGACCCGAAGATCGAAAGACTTATGACCAATACGGAGCAAAGGGAAGAAACCGTCGGGGGACCGCTTTTTACCCCAGGACGAGAAAACTGAGTCCGGGGCATTCCCGCTCGCGTTTTCTTGGGACGAGCACCGAAAGTCCTCGAGCTCAGCCCGTTTCCTTCGCTGCAAGTGCATTTCCAGTGGTTTCTGACACCGGACGAGCGTTCGCCACTCGTTGGAAGCTTCGGCCATCTTTTGGACCGTTTTGGGTCGCACCACAGTTCTCCCTGCAACGAGCTCGCTTCCCGACCTATACCTCCGGAAAACGTGTCAGGGAGCATGCCAGGAGTGTGGGTTGAAGTCCTCGGAGCACGAGACCCGAAGATCGAAAGACTTATGACCAATACGGAGCAAAGGGAAGAAACCGTCGGGGGACCGCTTTTTACCCCAGGACGAGAAAACTGAGTCCGGGGCATTCCCGCTCGCGTTTTCTTGGGACGAGCACCGGAAGTCCTCGAGCTCAGCCCGTTTCCCTCGCTGCAAGTGCATTTCCAGTGGTTTCTGACACTGGACGAGCCTTCGCCACTCGTTGGAAGCTTCGGCCATCTTTTGGACCGTTTTGGGTCGCACCACAGTTCTCCCTCCAACGAGCTATACCTCTGGAAAACGTGTCAGGGAGCATGCCAGGAGTGTGGGTTAAAGTCCTCGGAGCACGAGACCCGAAGATCGAAAGACTTATGACCAATACGGAGCAAAGGGAAGAAACCGTCGGGGGACCGCTTTTTACCCCAGGACGAGAAAACTGAGTCCGGGGCATTCCCGCTCGCGTTTTCTTGGGACGAGCACCGGAAGTCCTCGAGCTCAGCCCGTTTCCTTCGCTGCAAGTGCATTTCCAGTGGTTTCTGACACCGGACGAGCGTTCGCCACTCGTTGGAAGCTTCGGCCATCTTTTGGACCGTTTTGGGTCGCACCACAGTTCTCCCTCCAACGAGCTCGCTTCCCGACCTATACCTCCGGAAAACGTGTCAGGGAGCATGCCAGGAGTGTGGCTTGAAGTCCTCGGAGCACGAGACCCGAAGATCGAAAGACTTATGACCAATACGGAGCAAAGGGAAGAAACCGTCGGGGGACCGCTTTTTACCCCAGGACGAGAAAACTGAGTCCGGGGCATTCCCGCTCGCGTTTTCTTGGGACGAGCACCGGAAGTCCTCGAGCTCAGCCCGTTTCCCTCGCTGCAAGTGCATTTCCAGTGGTTTCTGACACCGGACGAGCGTTCGCCACTCGTTGGAAGCTTCGGCCATCTTTTGGACCGTTTTGGGTCGCACCACAGTTCTCCCTCCAACGAGCTCGCTTCCCGACCTATACCTCCGGAAAACGTGTCAGGGAGCATGCCAGGAGTGTGGGTTGAAGTCCTCGGAGCACGAGACCCGAAGATCGAAAGACTTATGACCAATACGGAGCAAAGGGAAGAAACCGTCGGGGGACCGCTTTTTACCCCAGGACGAGAAAACTGAGTCCGGGGCATTCCCGCTCGCGTTTTCTTGGGACGAGCACCGGAAGTCCTCGAGCTCAGCCCGTTTCCTTCGCTGCAAGTGCATTTCCAGTGGTTTCTGACACCGGACGAGCGTTCGCCACTCGTTGGAAGCTTCGGCCATCTTTTGGACCGTTTTGGGTCGCACCACAGTTCTCCCTCCAACGAGCTCGCTTCCCGACCTATACCTCCGGAAAACGTGTCAGGGAGCATGCCAGGAGTGTGGCTTGAAGTCCTCGGAGCACGAGACCCGAAGATCGAAAGACTTATGACCAATACGGAGCAAAGGGAAGAAACCGTCGGGGGACCGCTTTTTACCCCAGGACGAGAAAACTGAGTCCGGGGCATTCCCGCTCGCGTTTTCTTGGGACGAGCACCGGAAGTCCTCGAGCTCAGCCCGTTTCCCTCGCTGCAAGTGCATTTCCAGTGGTTTCTGACACCGGACGAGCGTTCGCCACTCGTTGGAAGCTTCGGCCATCTTTTGGACCGTTTTGGGTCGCACCACAGTTCTCCCTCCAACGAGCTCGCTTCCCGACCTATACCTCCGGAAAACGTGTCAGGGAGCATGCCAGGAGTGTGGGTTGAAGTCCTCGGAGCACGAGACCCGAAGATCGAAAGACTTATGACCAATACGGAGCAAAGGGAAGAAACCGTCGGGGGACCGCTTTTTACCCCAGGACGAGAAAACTGAGTCCGGGGCATTCCCGCTCGCGTTTTCTTGGGACGAGCACCGGAAGTCCTCGAGCTCAGCCCGTTTCCTTCGCTGCAAGTGCATTTCCAGTGGTTTCTGACACCGGACGAGCGTTCGCCACTCGTTGGAAGCTTCGGCCATCTTTTGGACCGTTTTGGGTCGCACCACAGTTCTCCCTCCAACGAGCTCGCTTCCCGACCTATACCTCCGGAAAACGTGTCAGGGAGCATGCCAGGAGTGTGGCTTGAAGTCCTCGGAGCACGAGACCCGAAGATCGAAAGACTTATGACCAATACGGAGCAAAGGGAAGAAACCGTCGGGGGACCGCTTTTTACCCCAGGACGAGAAAACTGAGTCCGGGGCATTCCCGCTCGCGTTTTCTTGGGACGAGCACCGGAAGTCCTCGAGCTCAGCCCGTTTCCCTCGCTGCAAGTGCATTTCCAGTGGTTTCTGACACCGGACGAGCGTTCGCCACTCGTTGGAAGCTTCGGCCATCTTTTGGACCGTTTTGGGTCGCACCACAGTTCTCCCTCCAACGAGCTCGCTTCCCGACCTATACCTCCGGAAAACGTGTCAGGGAGCATGCCAGGAGTGTGGGTTGAAGTCCTCGGAGCACGAGACCCGAAGATCGAAAGACTTATGACCAATACGGAGCAAAGGGAAGAAACCGTCGGGGGACCGCTTTTTACCCCAGGACGAGAAAACTGAGTCCGGGGCATTCCCGCTCGCGTTTTCTTGGGACGAGCACCGGAAGTCCTCGAGCTCAGCCCGTTTCCTTCGCTGCAAGTGCATTTCCAGTGGTTTCTGACACCGGACGAGCGTTCGCCACTCGTTGGAAGCTTCGGCCATCTTTTGGACCGTTTTGGGTCGCACCACAGTTCTCCCTCCAACGAGCTCGCTTCCCGACCTATACCTCCGGAAAACGTGTCAGGGAGCATGCCAGGAGTGTGGCTTGAAGTCCTCGGAGCACGAGACCCGAAGATCGAAAGACTTATGACCAATACGGAGCAAAGGGAAGAAACCGTCGGGGGACCGCTTTTTACCCCAGGACGAGAAAACTGAGTCCGGGGCATTCCCGCTCGCGTTTTCTTGGGACGAGCACCGGAAGTCCTCGAGCTCAGCCCGTTTCCCTCGCTGCAAGTGCATTTCCAGTGGTTTCTGACACCGGACGAGCGTTCGCCACTCGTTGGAAGCTTCGGCCATCTTTTGGACCGTTTTGGGTCGCACCACAGTTCTCCCTCCAACGAGCTCGCTTCCCGACCTATACCTCCGGAAAACGTGTCAGGGAGCATGCCAGGAGTGTGGGTTGAAGTCCTCGGAGCACGAGACCCGAAGATCGAAAGACTTATGACCAATACGGAGCAAAGGGAAGAAACCGTCGGGGGACCGCTTTTTACCCCAGGACGAGAAAACTGAGTCCGGGGCATTCCCGCTCGCGTTTTCTTGGGACGAGCACCGGAAGTCCTCGAGCTCAGCCCGTTTCCTTCGCTGCAAGTGCATTTCCAGTGGTTTCTGACACCGGACGAGCGTTCGCCACTCGTTGGAAGCTTCGGCCATCTTTTGGACCGTTTTGGGTCGCACCACAGTTCTCCCTCCAACGAGCTCGCTTCCCGACCTATACCTCCGGAAAACGTGTCAGGGAGCATGCCAGGAGTGTGGGTTGAAGTCCTGGGAGCACGAGACCCGAAGATCGAAAGACTTATGACCAATACGGAGCAAAGGGAAGAAACCGTCGGGGGACCGCTTTTTACCCCAGGACGAGAAAACTGAGTCCGGGGCATTCCCGCTCGCGTTTTCTTGGGACGAGCACCGGAAGTCCTCGAGCTCAGCCCGTTTCCTTCGCTGCAAGTGCATTTCCAGTGGTTTCTGACACCGGACGTGCGTTCGCCACTCGTTGGAAGCTTCGGCCATCTTTTGGACCGTTTTGGGTCGCACCACAGTTCTCCCTCCAACGAGCTCGCTTCCCGACCTATACCTCCGGAAAACGTGTCAAGGAGCATGCCAGGAGTGTGGGTTGAAGTCCTCGGAGCACGAGACCCGAAGATCGAAAGACTTATGACCAATACGGAGCAAAGGGAAGAAACCGTCGGGGGACCGCTTTTTACCCCAGGACGAGAAAACTGAGTCCGGGGCATTCCCGCTCGCGTTTTCTTGGGACGAGCACCGGAAGTCCTCGAGCTCAGCCCGTTTCCTTCGCTGCAAGTGCATTTCCAGTGGTTTCTGACACCGGACGAGCGTTCGCCACTCGTTGGAAGCTTCGGCCATCTTTTGGTCCGTTTTGGGTCGCACCACAGTTCTCCCTCCAACGAGCTCGCTTCCCGACCTATACCTCCGGAAAACGTGTCAGGGAGCATGCGAGGAGTGTGGCTTGAAGTCCTCGGAGCACGAGACCCGAAGATCGAAAGACTTATGACCAATACGGAGCAAAGGGAAGAAACCGTCGGGGGACCGCTTTTTACCCCAGGACGAGAAAACTGAGTCCGGGGCATTCCCGCTCGCGTTTTCTTGGGACGAGCACCGGAAGTCCTCGAGCTCCGCCCGTTTCCTTCGCTTCAAGTGCATTTCCAGTGGTTTCTGACACCGGACGAGCGTTCGCCACTCGTTGGAAGCTTCGGCCATCTTTTAGACCGTTTTGGGTCGCACCACAGTTCTCCCTCAAACGAGCTCGCTTCCCGACCAATACCTCCGGAAAACGTGTCAGGGAGCATGCCAGGAGTGTGGGTTGAAGTCCTCGGAGCACGAGACCCGAAGATCGAAAGACTTATGACCAATACGGAGCAAAGGGAAGAAACCGTCGGGGGACCGCTTTTTACCCCAGGACGAGAAAACTGAGTCCGGGGCATTCCCGCTCGCGTTTTCTTGGGACGAGCACCGGAAGTCCTCGAGCTCAGCCCGTTTCCTTCGCTGCAAGTGCATTTCCAGTGGTTTCTGACACCGGACGTGCGTTCGCCACTCGTTGGAAGCTTCGGCCATCTTTTGGACCGTTTTGGATCGCACCACAGTTCTCCCTCCAACGAGCTCGCTTCCCGACCTATACCTCCGGAAAACGTGTCAGGGAGCATGCCAGGAGTGTGGGTTGAAGTCCTCGGAGCACGAGACCCGAAGATCGAAAGACTTATGACCAATACGGAGCAAAGGGAAGAAACCGTCGGGGGACCGCTTTTTACCCCAGCACGAGAAAACTGAGTCCGGGGCATTCCCGCTCGCGTTTTCTTGGGACGAGCACCGGAAGTCCTCGAGCTCAGCCCGTTTCCTTCGCTGCAAGTGCATTTCCAGTGGTTTCTGACACCGGACGTGCGTTCGCCACTCGTTGGAAGCTTCGGCCATCTTTTGGACCGTTTTGGGTCGCACCACAGTTCTCCCTCCAACGAGCTCGCTTCCCGACCTATACCTCCGGAAAACGTGTCAGGGAGCATGCCAGGTGTGTGGGTTGAAGTCCTCGGAGCACGAGACCCGAAGATCGAAAGACTTATGACCAATACGGAGCAAAGGGAAGAAACCGTCGGGGGACCGCTTTTTACCCCAGGACGAGAAAACTGAGTCCGGGGCATTCCCGCTCGCGTTTTCTTGGGACGAGCACCGGAAGTCCTCGAGCTCAGCCCGTTTCCTTCGCTGCAAGTGCATTTCCAGTGGTTTCTGACACCGGACGAGCGTTTGCCACTCGTTGGAAGCTTCGGCCATCTTTTGGACCGTTTTGGGTCGCACCACAGTTCTCCCTCCAACGAGCTCGCTTCCCGACCTATACCTCCGGAAAACGTGTCAGGGAGCATGCCAGGAGTGTGGCTTGAAGTCCTCGGAGCACGAGACCCGAAGATCGAAAGACTTATGACCAATACGGAGCAAAGGGAAGAAACCGTCGGGGGACCGCTTTTTACCCCAGGACGAGAAAACTGAGTCCGGGGCATTCCCGCTCGCGTTTTCTTGGGACGAGCACCGGAAGTCCTCGAGCTCAGCCCGTTTCCCTCGCTGCAAGTGCATTTCCAGTGGTTTCTGACACCGGACGAGCGTTCGCCACTCGTTGGAAGCTTCGGCCATCTTTTGGACCGTTTTGGGTCGCACCACAGTTCTCCCTCCAACGAGCTCGCTTCCCGACCTATACCTCCGGAAAACGTGTCAGGGAGCATGCCAGGAGTGTGGGTTGAAGTCCTCGGAGCACGAGACCCGAAGATCGAAAGACTTATGACCAATACGGAGCAAAGGGAAGAAACCGTCGGGGGACCGCTTTTTACCCCAGGACGAGAAAACTGAGTCCGGGGCATTCCCGCTCGCGTTTTCTTGGGACGAGCACCGGAAGTCCTCGAGCTCAGCCCGTTTCCTTCGCTGCAAGTGCATTTCCAGTGGTTTCTGACACCGGACGAGCGTTCGCCACTCGTTGGAAGCTTCGGCCATCTTTTGGACCGTTTTGGGTCGCACCACAGTTCTCCCTCCAACGAGCTCGCTTCCCGACCTATACCTCCGGAAAACGTGTCAGGGAGCATGCCAGGAGTGTGGCTTGAAGTCCTCGGAGCACGAGACCCGAAGATCGAAAGACTTATGACCAATACGGAGCAAAGGGAAGAAACCGTCGGGGGACCGCTTTTTACCCCAGGACGAGAAAACTGAGTCCGGGGCATTCCCGCTCGCGTTTTCTTGGGACGAGCACCGGAAGTCCTCGAGCTCAGCCCGTTTCCCTCGCTGCAAGTGCATTTCCAGTGGTTTCTGACACCGGACGAGCGTTCGCCACTCGTTGGAAGCTTCGGCCATCTTTTGGACCGTTTTGGGTCGCACCACAGTTCTCCCTCCAACGAGCTCGCTTCCCGACCTATACCTCCGGAAAACGTGTCAGGGAGCATGCCAGGAGTGTGGGTTGAAGTCCTCGGAGCACGAGACCCGAAGATCGAAAGACTTATGACCAATACGGAGCAAAGGGAAGAAACCGTCGGGGGACCGCTTTTTACCCCAGGACGAGAAAACTGAGTCCGGGGCATTCCCGCTCGCGTTTTCTTGGGACGAGCACCGGAAGTCCTCGAGCTCAGCCCGTTTCCTTCGCTGCAAGTGCATTTCCAGTGGTTTCTGACACCGGACGAGCGTTCGCCACTCGTTGGAAGCTTCGGCCATCTTTTGGACCGTTTTGGGTCGCACCACAGTTCTCCCTCCAACGAGCTCGCTTCCCGACCTATACCTCCGGAAAACGTGTCAGGGAGCATGCCAGGAGTGTGGGTTGAAGTCCTGGGAGCACGAGACCCGAAGATCGAAAGACTTATGACCAATACGGAGCAAAGGGAAGAAACCGTCGGGGGACCGCTTTTTACCCCAGGACGAGAAAACTGAGTCCGGGGCATTCCCGCTCGCGTTTTCTTGGGACGAGCACCGGAAGTCCTCGAGCTCAGCCCGTTTCCTTCGCTGCAAGTGCATTTCCAGTGGTTTCTGACACCGGACGTGCGTTCGCCACTCGTTGGAAGCTTCGGCCATCTTTTGGACCGTTTTGGGTCGCACCACAGTTCTCCCTCCAACGAGCTCGCTTCCCGACCTATACCTCCGGAAAACGTGTCAAGGAGCATGCCAGGAGTGTGGGTTGAAGTCCTCGGAGCACGAGACCCGAAGATCGAAAGACTTATGACCAATACGGAGCAAAGGGAAGAAACCGTCGGGGGACCGCTTTTTACCCCAGGACGAGAAAACTGAGTCCGGGGCATTCCCGCTCGCGTTTTCTTGGGACGAGCACCGGAAGTCCTCGAGCTCAGCCCGTTTCCTTCGCTGCAAGTGCATTTCCAGTGGTTTCTGACACCGGACGAGCGTTCGCCACTCGTTGGAAGCTTCGGCCATCTTTTGGTCCGTTTTGGGTCGCACCACAGTTCTCCCTCCAACGAGCTCGCTTCCCGACCTATACCTCCGGAAAACGTGTCAGGGAGCATGCCAGGAGTGTGGCTTGAAGTCCTCGGAGCACGAGACCCGAAGATCGAAAGACTTATGACCAATACGGAGCAAAGGGAAGAAACCGTCGGGGGACCGCTTTTTACCCCAGGACGAGAAAACTGAGTCCGGGGCATTCCCGCTCGCGTTTTCTTGGGACGAGCACCGGAAGTCCTCGAGCTCCGCCCGTTTCCTTCGCTTCAAGTGCATTTCCAGTGGTTTCTGACACCGGACGAGCGTTCGCCACTCGTTGGAAGCTTCGGCCATCTTTTAGACCGTTTTGGGTCGCACCACAGTTCTCCCTAAAACGAGCTCGCTTCCCGACCAATACCTCCGGAAAACGTGTCAGGGAGCATGCCAGGAGTGTGGGTTGAAGTCCTCGGAGCACGAGACCCGAAGATCGAAAGACTTATGACCAATACGGAGCAAAGGGAAGAAACCGTCGGGGGACCGCTTTTTACCTAGGACGAGAAAACTGAGTCCGGGGCATTCCCGCTCGCGTTTTCTTGGGACGAGCACCGGAAGTCCTCGAGCTCAGCCCGTTTCCTTCGCTGCAAGTGCATTTCCAGTGGTTTCTGACACCGGACGTGCGTTCGCCACTCGTTGGAAGCTTCGGCCATCTTTTGGACCGTTTTGGATCGCACCACAGTTCTCCCTCCAACGAGCTCGCTTCCCGACCTATACCTCCGGAAAACGTGTCAGGGAGCATGCCAGGAGTGTGGGTTGAAGTCCTCGGAGCACGAGACCCGAAGATCGAAAGACTTATGACCAATACGGAGCAAAGGGAAGAAACCGTCGGGGGACCGCTTTTTACCCCAGCACGAGAAAACTGAGTCCGGGGCATTCCCGCTCGCGTTTTCTTGGGACGAGCACCGGAAGTCCTCGAGCTCAGCCCGTTTCCTTCGCTGCAAGTGCATTTCCAGTGGTTTCTGACACCGGACGTGCGTTCGCCACTCGTTGGAAGCTTCGGCCATCTTTTGGACCGTTTTGGGTCGCACCACAGTTCTCCCTCCAACGAGCTCGCTTCCCGACCTATACCTCCGGAAAACGTGTCAGGGAGCATGCCAGGAGTGTGGGTTGAAGTCCTCGGAGCACGAGACCCGAAGATCGAAAGACTTATGACCAATACGGAGCAAAGGGAAGAAACCGTTGGGGGACCGCTTTTTACCCCAGGACGAGAAAACTGAGTCCGGGGCATTCCCGCTCGCGTTTTCTTGGGACGAGCACCGGAAGACCTCGAGCTCAGCCCGTTTCCTTCGCTGCAAGTTCATTTCCAGTGGTTTCTGACACCGGACGAGCGTTCGCCACTCGTTGGAAGCTTCGGCCATCTTTTGGACCGTTTTGGGTCGCACCACAGTTCTCCCTCCAACGAGCTCGCTTCCCGACCTATACCTCCGTAAAACGTGTCAGGGAGCATGCCAGGAGTGTGGGTTGAAGTCCTCGGAGCACGAGACCCGAAGATCGAAAGACTTATGACCAATACGGAGCAAAGGGAAGAAACCGTCGGGGGACCGCTTTTTACCCTAGGACGAGAAAACTGAGTCCGGGGCATTCCCGCTCGCGTTTTCTTGGGACGAGCACCGGAAGTCCTCGAGCTCAGCCCGTTTCCTTCGCTGCAAGTGCATTTCCAGTGGTTTCTGACACCGGACGAGCGTTCGCCACTCGTTGGAAGCTTCGGCCATCTTTTGGACCGTTTTGGGTCGCACCACAGTTCTCCCTCCAACGAGCTCGCTTCCCGACCAATACCTCCGGAAAACGTGTCAGGGAGCATGCCAGGAGTGTGGGTTGAAGTCCTCGGAGCACGAGACCCGAAGATCGAAAGACTTATGACCAATACGGAGCAAAGGGAAGAAACCGTCGGGGGACCGCTTTTTACCCCAGGACGAGAAAACTGAGTCCGGGGCATTCCCGCTCGCGTTTTCTTGGGACGAGCACCGGAAGTCCTCGAGCTCCGCCCGTTTCCTTCGCTGCAAGTGCATTTCCAGTGGTTTCTGACACCGGACGAGCGTTCGCCACTCGTTGGAAGCTTCGGCCATCTTTTGGACCGTTTTGGGTCGCACCACAGTTCTCCCTCCAACGAGCTCGCTTCCCGACCTATACCTCCGTAAAACGTGTCAGGGAGCATGCCAGGAGTGTGGGTTGAAGTCCTCGGAGCACGAGACCCGAAGATCGAAAGACTTATGACCAATACGGAGCAAAGGGAAGAAACCGTCGGGGGACCGCTTTTTACCCCAGGACGAGAAAACTGAGTCCGGGGCATTCCCGCACGCGTTTTCTTGGGACGAGCACCGGAAGTCCTCGAGCTCAGCCCGTTTCCTTCGCTGCAAGTGCATTTCCAGTGGTTTCTGACACCGGACGAGCGTTCGCCACTCGTTGGAAGCTTCGGCCATCTTTTGGACCGTTTTGGGTCGCACCACAGTTCTCCCTCCAACGAGCTCGCTTCCCAACCTATACCTCCGGAAAACGTGTCAGGGAGCATGCCAGGAGTGTGGGTTGAAGTCCTCGGAGCACGAGACCCGAAGATCGAAAGACTTATGACCAATACGGAGCAAAGGGAAGAAACCGTCGGGGGACCGCTTTTTACCCCAGGACGAGAAAACTGAGTCCGGGGCATTCCCGCTCGCGTTTTCTTGGGACGAGCACCGGAAGTCCTCGAGCTCAGCTTGTTTCCTTCGCTGCAAGTGCATTTCCAGTGGTTTCTGACACCGGACGAGCGTTCGCCACTCGTTGGAAGCTTCGGCCATCTTTTGGACCGTTTTGGGTCGCACCACAGTTCTCCCTCCAACGAGCTCGCTTCCCGACCTATACCTCCGGAAAACGTGTCAGGGAGCATGCCAGGAGTGTGGGTTGAAGTCCTCGGAGCACGAGACCCGAAGATCGAAAGACTTATGACCAATACGGAGCAAAGGGAAGAAACCGTCGGGGGACCGCTTTTTACCCCAGGACGAGAAAACTGAGTCCGGGGCATTCCCGCTCGCGTTTTCTTGGGACGAGCACCGGAAGACCTCGAGCTCAGCCCGTTTCCTTCGCTGCAAGTTCATTTCCAGTGGTTTCTGACACCGGACGAGCGTTCGCCACTCGTTGGAAGCTTCGGCCATCTTTTGGACCGTTTTGGGTCGCACCACAGTTCTCCCTCCAACGAGCTCGCTTCCCGACCTATACCTCCGTAAAACGTGTCAGGGAGCATGCCAGGAGTGTGGGTTGAAGTCCTCGGAGCACGAGACCCGAAGATCGAAAGACTTATGACCAATACGGAGCAAAGGGAAGAAACCGTCGGGGGACCGCTTTTTACCCCAGGACGAGAAAACTGAGTCCGGGGCATTCCCGCTCGCGTTTTCTTGGGACGAGCACCGGAAGTCCTCGAGCTCAGCCCGTTTCCTTCGCTGCAAGTGCATTTCCAGTGGTTTCTGACACCGGACGAGCGTTCGCCACTCGTTGGAAGCTTCGGCCATCTTTTGGACCGTTTTGGGTCGCACCACAGTTCTCCCTCCAACGAGCTCGCTTCCCGACCAATACCTCCGGAAAACGTGTCAGGGAGCATGCCAGGAGTGTGGGTTGAAGTCCTCGGAGCACGAGACCCGAAGATCGAAAGACTTATGACCAATACGGAGCAAAGGGAAGAAACCGTCGGGGGACCGCTTTTTACCCCAGGACGAGAAAACTGAGTCCGGGGCATTCCCGCTCGCGTTTTCTTGGGACGAGCACCGGAAGTCCTCGAGCTCCGCCCGTTTCCTTCGCTGCAAGTGCATTTCCAGTGGTTTCTGACACCGGACGAGCGTTCGCCACTCGTTGGAAGCTTCGGCCATCTTTTGGACCGTTTTGGGTCGCACCACAGTTCTCCCTCCAACGAGCTCGCTTCCCGACCTATACCTCCGTAAAACGTGTCAGGGAGCATGCCAGGAGTGTGGGTTGAAGTCCTCGGAGCACGAGACCCGAAGATCGAAAGACTTATGACCAATACGGAGGAAAGGGAAGAAACCGTCGGGGGACCGCTTTTTACCCCAGGACGAGAAAACTGAGTCCGGGGCATTCCCGCTCGCGTTTTCTTGGGACGAGCACCGGAAGTCCTCGAGCTCAGCCCGTTTCCTTCGCTGCAAGTGCATTTCCAGTGGTTTCTGACACCGGACGAGCGTTCGCCACTCGTTGGAAGCTTCGGCCATCTTTTGGACCGTTTTGGGTCGCACCACAGTTCTCCCTCCAACGAGCTCGCTTCCCGACCTATACCTCCGGAAAACGTGTCAGGGAGCATGCCAGGAGTGTGGGTTGAAGTCCTCGGAGCACGAGACCCGAAGATCGAAAGACTTATGACCAATACGGAGCAAAGGGAAGAAACCGTCGGGGGACCGCTTTTTACCCCAGGACGAGAAAACTGAGTCCGGGGCATTCCCGCTCGCGTTTTCTTGGGACGAGCACCGGAAGACCTCGAGCTCAGCCCGTTTCCTTCGCTGCAAGTGCATTTCCAGTGGTTTCTGACACCGGACGAGCGTTCGCCCCTCGTTGGAAGCTTCGGCCATCTTTTGGACCGTTTTGGGTCGCACCACAGTTCTCCCTCCAACAAGCTCGCTTCCCGACCTATACCTCCGGAAAACGTGTCAGGGAGCATGCCAGGAGTGTGGGTTGAAGTCCTCGGAGCACGAGACCCGAAGATCGAAAGACTTATGACCAATACGGAGCAAAGGGAAGAAACCGTCGGGGGACCGCTTTTTACCCCAGGACGAGAAAACTGAGTCCGGGGCATTCCCGCTCGCGTTTTCTTGGGACGAGCACCGGAAGTCCTCGAGCTCCGCCCGTTTCCTTCGCTGCAAGTGCATTTCCAGTGGTTTCTGACACCGGACGAGCGTTCGCCACTCGTTGGAAGCTTCGGCCATCTTTTGGACCGTTTTGGGTCGCACCACAGTTCTCTCTCCAACGAGCTCGCTTCCCGACCTATACCTCCGTAAAACGTGTCAGGCAGCATGCCAGGAGTGTGGGTTGAAGTCCTCGGAGCACGAGACCCGAAGATCGAAAGACTTATGACCAATACGGAGCAAAGGGAAGAAACCGTCGGGGGACCGCTTTTTACCCCAGGACGAGAAAACTGAGTCCGGGGCATTCCCGCTCGCGTTTTCTTGGGACGAGCACCGGAAGTCCTCGAGCTCAGCCCGTTTCCTTCGCTGCAAGTGCATTTCCAGTGGTTTTTGACACCGGACGAGCGTTCGCCACTCGTTGGAAGCTTCGGCCATCTTTTGGACCGTTTTGGGTCGCACCACAGTTCTCCCTCCAACGAGCTCGCTTCCCGACCTATACCTCCGGAAAACGTGTCAGGGAGCATGCCAGGAGTGTGGGTTGAAGTCCTCGGAGCACGAGACCCGAAGATCGAAAGACTTATGACCAATACGGAGCAAAGGGAAGAAACCGTCGGGGGACCGCTTTTTACCCCAAGACGAGAAAACTGAGTCCGGGGCATTCCCGCTCGTGTTTTCTTGGGACGAGCACCGGAAGTCCTCGAGCTCAGCCCGTTTCCTTCGCTGTAAGTGCATTTCCAGTGGTTTCTGACACCGGACGAGCGTTCGCCACTCGTTGGAAGCTTCGGCCATCTTTTAGACCGTTTTGGTTCGCACCACAGTTCTCCCTCCAACGAGCTCGCTTCCCGACCTATACCTCCGGAAAACGTGTCAGGGAGCATGCCAGGAGTGTGGGTTGAAGTCCTCGGAGCACGAGACCCGAAGATCGAAAGACTTATGACCAATACGGAGCAAAGGGAAGAAACCGTCGGGGGACCGCTTTTTACCCCAGGACGAGAAAACTGAGTCCGGGGCATTCCCGCTCGCATTTTCTTGGGACGAGCACCGGAAGTCCTCGAGCTCAGCCCGTTTCCTTCGCTGCAAGTGCATTTCCAGTGGTTTCTGACACCGGACGAGCGTTCGCGACTCGTTGGAAGCTTCGGCCATCTTTTGGACCATTTTGGGTCGCACCACAGTTCTCCCTCCAACGAGCTCGCTTCCCGACCTATACCTCCGGAAAACGTGTCAGGGAGCATGCCAGGAGTGTGGGTTGAAGTCCTCGGAGCACGAGACCCGAAGATCGAAAGACTTATGACCAATACGGAGCAAAGGGAAGAAACCGTCGGGGGACCGCTTTTTACCCCAGGACAAGAAAACTGAGTCCGGGGCATTCCCGCTCGCGTTTTCTTGGGACGAGCACCGGAAGTCCTCGAGCTCCGCCCGTTTCCTTCGCTGCAAGTGCATTTCCAGTGGTTTCTGACACCGGACGAGCGTTCGCCACTCGTTGGAAGCTTCGGCCATCTTTTGGACCGTTTTGGGTCGCACCACAGTTCTCCCTCCAACGAGCTCGCTTCCCGACCTATACCTCCGGAAAACGTGTCAGGGAGCATGCCAGGAGTGTGGGTTGAAGTCCTCGGAGCACGAGACCCGAAGATCGAAAGACTTATGACCAATACGGAGCAAAGGGAAGAAACCGTCGGGGGACCGCTTTTTACCCCAAGACGAGAAAACTGAGTCCGGGGCATTCCCGCTCGTGTTTTCTTGGGACGAGCACCGGAAGTCCTCGAGCTCAGCCCGTTTCCTTCGCTGTAAGTGCATTTCCAGTGGTTTCTGACACCGGACGAGCGTTCGCCACTCGTTGGAAGCTTCGGCCATCTTTTAGACCGTTTTGGTTCGCACCACAGTTCTCCCTCCAACGAGCTCGCTTCCCGACCTATACCTCCGGAAAACGTGTCAGGGAGCATGCCAGGAGTGTGGGTTGAAGTCCTCGGAGCACGAGACCCGAAGATCGAAAGACTTATGACCAATACGGAGCAAAGGGAAGAAACCGTCGGGGGACCGCTTTTTACCCCAGGACGAGAAAACTGAGTCCGGGGCATTCCCGCTCGCATTTTCTTGGGACGAGCACCGGAAGTCCTCGAGCTCAGCCCGTTTCCTTCGCTGCAAGTGCATTTCCAGTGGTTTCTGACACCGGACGAGCGTTCGCGACTCGTTGGAAGCTTCGGCCATCTTTTGGACCATTTTGGGTCGCACCACAGTTCTCCCTCCAACGAGCTCGCTTCCCGACCTATACCTCCGGAAAACGTGTCAGGGAGCATGCCAGGAGTGTGGGTTGAAGTCCTCGGAGCACGAGACCCGAAGATCGAAAGACTTATGACCAATACGGAGCAAAGGGAAGAAACCGTCGGGGGACCGCTTTTTACCCCAGGACAAGAAAACTGAGTCCGGGGCATTCCCGCTCGCGTTTTCTTGGGACGAGCACCGGAAGTCCTCGAGCTCCGCCCGTTTCCTTCGCTGCAAGTGCATTTCCAGTGGTTTCTGACACCGGACGAGCGTTCGCCACTCGTTGGAAGCTTCGGCCATCTTTTGGACCGTTTTGGGTCGCACCACAGTTCTCCCTCCAACGAGCTCGCTTCCCGACCTATACCTCCGGAAAACGTGTCAGGGAGCATGCCAGGAGTGTGGGTTGAAGTCCTCGGAGCACGAGACCCGAAGATCGAAAGACTTATGACCAATACGGAGCAAAGGGAAGAAACCGTCGGGGGACCGCTTTTTACCCCAGGACGAGAAAACTGAGTCCGGGGCATTCCCGCTCGCGTTTTCTTGGGACGAGCACCGGAAGTCCTCGAGCTCAGCCCGTTTCCTTCGCTGTAAGTGCATTTCCAGTGGTTTCTGACACCGGACGAGCGTTCGCCACTCGTTGGAAGCTTCGGCCATCTTTTAGACCGTTTTGGTTCGCACCACAGTTCTCCCTCCAACGAGCTCGCTTCCCGACCTATACCTCCGGAAAACGTGTCAGGGAGCATGCCAGGAGTGTGGGTTGAAGTCCTCGGAGCACGAGACCCGAAGATCGAAAGACTTATGACCAATACGGAGCAAAGGGAAGAAACCGTCGGGGGACCGCTTGTTACCCCAGGACGAGAAAACTGAGTCCGGGGCATTCCCGCTCGCATTTTCTTGGGACGAGCCCCGGAAGTCCTCGAGCTCAGCCCGTTTCCTTCGCTGCAAGTGCATTTCCAGTGGTTTCTGACACCGGACGAGCGTTCGCGACTCGTTGGAAGCTTCGGCCATCTTTTGGACCATTTTGGGTCGCACCACAGTTCTCCCTCCAACGAGCTCGCTTCCCGACCTATACCTCCGGAAAACGTGTCAGGGAGCATGCCAGGAGTGTGGGTTGAAGTCCTCGGAGCACGAGACCCGAAGATCGAAAGACTTATGACCAATACGGAGGAAAGGGAAGAAACCGTCGGGGGACCGCTTTTTACCCCAGGACGAGAAAACTGAGTCCGGGGCATTCCCGCTCGCGTTTTCTTGGGACGAGCACCGGAAGTCCTCGAGCTCAGCCCGTTTCCTTCGCTGCAAGTGCATTTCCAGTGGTTTCTGACACCGGACGAGCGTTCGCCACTCGTTGGAAGCTTCGGCCATCTTTTGGACCGTTTTGGGTCGCACCACAGTTCTCCCTCCAACGAGCTCGCTTCCCGACCTATACCTCCGGAAAACGTGTCAGGGAGCATGCCAGGAGTGTGGGTTGAAGTCCTCGGAGCACGAGACCCGAAGATCGAAAGACTTATGACCAATACGGAGCAAAGGGAAGAAACCGTCGGGGGACCGCTTTTTACCCCAGGACGAGAAAACTGAGTCCGGGGCATTCCCGCTCGCGTTTTCTTGGGACGAGCACCGGAAGACCTCGAGCTCAGCCCGTTTCCTTCGCTGCAAGTGCATTTCCAGTGGTTTCTGACACCGGACGAGCGTTCGCCACTCGTTGGAAGCTTCGGCCATCTTTTGGACCGTTTTGGGTCGCACCACAGTTCTCCCTCCAACAAGCTCGCTTCCCGACCTATACCTCCGGAAAACGTGTCAGGGAGCATGCCAGGAGTGTGGGTTGAAGTCCTCGGAGCACGAGACCCGAAGATCGAAAGACTTATGACCAATACGGAGCAAAGGGAAGAAACCGTCGGGGGACCGCTTTTTACCCCAGGACGAGAAAACTGAGTCCGGGGCATTCCCGCTCGCGTTTTCTTGGGACGAGCACCGGAAGTCCTCGAGCTCCGCCCGTTTCCTTCGCTGCAAGTGCATTTCCAGTGGTTTCTGACACCGGACGAGCGTTCGCCACTCGTTGGAAGCTTCGGCCATCTTTTGGACCGTTTTGGGTCGCACCACAGTTCTCTCTCCAACGAGCTCGCTTCCCGACCTATACCTCCGTAAAACGTGTCAGGGAGCATGCCAGGAGTGTGGGTTGAAGTCCTCGGAGCACGAGACCCGAAGATCGAAAGACTTATGACCAATACGGAGCAAAGGGAAGAAACCGTCGGGGGACCGCTTTTTACCCCAGGACGAGAAAACTGAGTCCGGGGCATTCCCGCTCGCGTTTTCTTGGGACGAGCACCGGAAGTCCTCGAGCTCAGCCCGTTTCCTTCGCTGCAAGTGCATTTCCAGTGGTTTCTGACACCGGACGAGCGTTCGCCACTCGTTGGAAGCTTCGGCCATCTTTTGGACCGTTTTGGGTCGCACCACAGTTCTCCCTCCAACGAGCTCGCTTCCCGACCTATACCTCCGGAAAACGTGTCAGGGAGCATGCCAGGAGTGTGGGTTGAAGTCCTCGGAGCACGAGACCCGAAGATCGAAAGACTTATGACCAATACGGAGCAAAGGGAAGAAACCGTCGGGGGACCGCTTTTTACCCCAAGACGAGAAAACTGAGTCCGGGGCATTCCCGCTCGTGTTTTCTTGGGACGAGCACCGGAAGTCCTCGAGCTCAGCCCGTTTCCTTCGCTGTAAGTGCATTTCCAGTGGTTTCTGACACCGGACGAGCGTTCGCCACTCGTTGGAAGCTTCGGCCATCTTTTAGACCGTTTTGGTTCGCACCACAGTTCTCCCTCCAACGAGCTCGCTTCCCGACCTATACCTCCGGAAAACGTGTCAGGGAGCATGCCAGGAGTGTGGGTTGAAGTCCTCGGAGCACGAGACCCGAAGATCGAAAGACTTATGACCAATACGGAGCAAAGGGAAGAAACCGTCGGGGGACCGCTTTTTACCCCAGGACGAGAAAACTGAGTCCGGGGCATTCCCGCTCGCATTTTCTTGGGACGAGCACCGGAAGTCCTCGAGCTCAGCCCGTTTCCTTCGCTGCAAGTGCATTTCCAGTGGTTTCTGACACCGGACGAGCGTTCGCGACTCGTTGGAAGCTTCGGCCATCTTTTGGACCATTTTGGGTCGCACCACAGTTCTCCCTCCAACGAGCTCGCTTCCCGACCTATACCTCCGGAAAACGTGTCAGGGAGCATGCCAGGAGTGTGGGTTGAAGTCCTCGGAGCACGAGACCCGAAGATCGAAAGACTTATGACCAATACGGAGCAAAGGGAAGAAACCGTCGGGGGACCGCTTTTTACCCCAGGACAAGAAAACTGAGTCCGGGGCATTCCCGCTCGCGTTTTCTTGGGACGAGCACCGGAAGTCCTCGAGCTCCGCCCGTTTCCTTCGCTGCAAGTGCATTTCCAGTGGTTTCTGACACCGGACGAGCGTTCGCCACTCGTTGGAAGCTTCGGCCATCTTTTGGACCGTTTTGGGTCGCACCACAGTTCTCCCTCCAACGAGCTCGCTTCCCGACCTATACCTCCGGAAAACGTGTCAGGGAGCATGCCAGGAGTGTGGGTTGAAGTCCTCGGAGCACGAGACCCGAAGATCGAAAGACTTATGACCAATACGGAGCAAAGGGAAGAAACCGTCGGGGGACCGCTTTTTACCCCAAGACGAGAAAACTGAGTCCGGGGCATTCCCGCTCGTGTTTTCTTGGGACGAGCACCGGAAGTCCTCGAGCTCAGCCCGTTTCCTTCGCTGTAAGTGCATTTCCAGTGGTTTCTGACACCGGACGAGCGTTCGCCACTCGTTGGAAGCTTCGGCCATCTTTTAGACCGTTTTGGTTCGCACCACAGTTCTCCCTCCAACGAGCTCGCTTCCCGACCTATACCTCCGGAAAACGTGTCAGGGAGCATGCCAGGAGTGTGGGTTGAAGTCCTCGGAGCACGAGACCCGAAGATCGAAAGACTTATGACCAATACGGAGCAAAGGGAAGAAACCGTCGGGGGACCGCTTTTTACCCCAGGACGAGAAAACTGAGTCCGGGGCATTCCCGCTCGCATTTTCTTGGGACGAGCACCGGAAGTCCTCGAGCTCAGCCCGTTTCCTTCGCTGCAAGTGCATTTCCAGTGGTTTCTGACACCGGACGAGCGTTCGCGACTCGTTGGAAGCTTCGGCCATCTTTTGGACCATTTTGGGTCGCACCACAGTTCTCCCTCCAACGAGCTCGCTTCCCGACCTATACCTCCGGAAAACGTGTCAGGGAGCATGCCAGGAGTGTGGGTTGAAGTCCTCGGAGCACGAGACCCGAAGATCGAAAGACTTATGACCAATACGGAGCAAAGGGAAGAAACCGTCGGGGGACCGCTTTTTACCCCAGGACAAGAAAACTGAGTCCGGGGCATTCCCGCTCGCGTTTTCTTGGGACGAGCACCGGAAGTCCTCGAGCTCAGCCCGTTTCCTTCGCTGCAAGTGCATTTCCAGTGGTTTCTGACACCGGACGAGCGTTCGCCACTCGTTGGAAGCTTCGGCCATCTTTTGGACCGTTTTGGGTCGCACCACAGTTCTCCCTCCAACGAGCTCGCTTCCCGACCTATACCTCCGGAAAACGTGTCAGGGAGCATGCCAGGAGTGTGGGTTGAAGTCCTCGGAGCACGAGACCCGAAGATCGAAAGACTTATGACCAATACGGAGCAAAGGGAAGAAACCGTCGGGGGACCGCTTTTTACCCCAGGACGAGAAAACTGAGTCCGGGGCATTCCCGCTCGCGTTTTCTTGGGACGAGCACCGGAAGTCCTCGAGCTCAGCCCGTTTCCTTCGCTGTAAGTGCATTTCCAGTGGTTTCTGACACCGGACGAGCGTTCGCCACTCGTTGGAAGCTTCGGCCATCTTTTAGACCGTTTTGGGTCGCACCACAGTTCTCCCTCCAACGAGCTCGCTTCCCGACCTATACCTCCGGAAAACGTGTCAGGGAGCATGCCAGGAGTGTGGGTTGAAGTCCTCGGAGCACGAGACCCGAAGATCGAAAGACTTATGACCAATACGGAGCAAAGGGAAGAAACCGTCGGGGGACCGCTTGTTACCCCAGGACGAGAAAACTGAGTCCGGGGCATTCCCGCTCGCATTTTCTTGGGACGAGCCCCGGAAGTCCTCGAGCTCAGCCCGTTTCCTTCGCTGCAAGTGCATTTCCAGTGGTTTCTGACACCGGACGAGCGTTCGCGACTCGTTGGAAGCTTCGGCCATCTTTTGGACCATTTTGGGTCGCACCACAGTTCTCCCTCCAACGAGCTCGCTTCCCGACCTATACCTCCGGAAAACGTGTCAGGGAGCATGCCAGGAGTGTGGGTTGAAGTCCTCGGAGCACGAGACCCGAAGATCGAAAGACTTATGACCAATACGGAGCAAAGGGAAGAAACCGTCGGGGGACCGCTTTTTACCCCAGGACAAGAAAACTGAGTCCGGGGCATTCCCGCTCGCGTTTTCTTGGGACGAGCACCGGAAGTCCTCGAGCTCCGCCCGTTTCCTTCGCTGCAAGTGCATTTCCAGTGGTTTCTGACACCGGACGAGCGTTCGCCACTCGTTGGAAGCTTCGGCCATCTTTTGGACCGTTTTGGGTCGCACCACAGTTCTCCCTCCAACGAGCTCGCTTCCCGACCTATACCTCCGGAAAACGTGTCAGGGAGCATGCCAGGAGTGTGGGTTGAAGTCCTCGGAGCACGAGACCCGAAGATCGAAAGACTTATGACCAATACGGAGCAAAGGGAAGAAACCGTCGGGGGACCGCTTTTTACCCCAAGACGAGAAAACTGAGTCCGGGGCATTCCCGCTCGTGTTTTCTTGGGACGAGCACCGGAAGTCCTCGAGCTCAGCCCGTTTCCTTCGCTGTAAGTGCATTTCCAGTGGTTTCTGACACCGGACGAGCGTTCGCCACTCGTTGGAAGCTTCGGCCATCTTTTAGACCGTTTTGGTTCGCACCACAGTTCTCCCTCCAACGAGCTCGCTTCCCGACCTATACCTCCGGAAAACGTGTCAGGGAGCATGCCAGGAGTGTGGGTTGAAGTCCTCGGAGCACGAGACCCGAAGATCGAAAGACTTATGACCAATACGGAGCAAAGGGAAGAAACCGTCGGGGGACCGCTTTTTACCCCAGGACGAGAAAACTGAGTCCGGGGCATTCCCGCTCGCATTTTCTTGGGACGAGCACCGGAAGTCCTCGAGCTCAGCCCGTTTCCTTCGCTGCAAGTGCATTTCCAGTGGTTTCTGACACCGGACGAGCGTTCGCGACTCGTTGGAAGCTTCGGCCATCTTTTGGACCATTTTGGGTCGCACCACAGTTCTCCCTCCAACGAGCTCGCTTCCCGACCTATACCTCCGGAAAACGTGTCAGGGAGCATGCCAGGAGTGTGGGTTGAAGTCCTCGGAGCACGAGACCCGAAGATCGAAAGACTTATGACCAATACGGAGCAAAGGGAAGAAACCGTCGGGGGACCGCTTTTTACCCCAGGACAAGAAAACTGAGTCCGGGGCATTCCCGCTCGCGTTTTCTTGGGACGAGCACCGGAAGTCCTCGAGCTCAGCCCGTTTCCTTCGCTGCAAGTGCATTTCCAGTGGTTTCTGACACCGGACGAGCGTTCGCCACTCGTTGGAAGCTTCGGCCATCTTTTGGACCGTTTTGGGTCGCACCACAGTTCTCCCTCCAACGAGCTCGCTTCCCGACCTATACCTCCGGAAAACGTGTCAGGGAGCATGCCAGGAGTGTGGGTTGAAGTCCTCGGAGCACGAGACCCGAAGATCGAAAGACTTATGACCAATACGGAGCAAAGGGAAGAAACCGTCGGGGGACCGCTTTTTACCCCAGGACGAGAAAACTGAGTCCGGGGCATTCCCGCTCGCGTTTTCTTGGGACGAGCACCGGAAGTCCTCGAGCTCAGCCCGTTTCCTTCGCTGTAAGTGCATTTCCAGTGGTTTCTGACACCGGACGAGCGTTCGCCACTCGTTGGAAGCTTCGGCCATCTTTTAGACCGTTTTGGGTCGCACCACAGTTCTCCCTCCAACGAGCTCGCTTCCCGACCTATACCTCCGGAAAACGTGTCAGGGAGCATGCCAGGAGTGTGGGTTGAAGTCCTCGGAGCACGAGACCCGAAGATCGAAAGACTTATGACCAATACGGAGCAAAGGGAAGAAACCGTCGGGGGACCGCTTGTTACCCCAGGACGAGAAAACTGAGTCCGGGGCATTCCCGCTCGCATTTTCTTGGGACGAGCCCCGGAAGTCCTCGAGCTCAGCCCGTTTCCTTCGCTGCAAGTGCATTTCCAGTGGTTTCTGACACCGGACGAGCGTTCGCGACTCGTTGGAAGCTTCGGCCATCTTTTGGACCATTTTGGGTCGCACCACAGTTCTCCCTCCAACGAGCTCGCTTCCCGACCTATACCTCCGGAAAACGTGTCAGGGAGCATGCCAGGAGTGTGGGTTGAAGTCCTCGGAGCACGAGACCCGAAGATCGAAAGACTTATGACCAATACGGAGCAAAGGGAAGAAACCGTCGGGGGACCGCTTTTTACCCCAGGACGAGAAAACTGAGTCCGGGGCATTCCCGCTCGCGTTTTCTTGGGACGAGCACCGGAAGTCCTCGAGCTCCGCCCGTTTCCTTCGCTGCAAGTGCATTTCCAGTGGTTTCTGACACCGGACGAGCGTTCGCCACTCGTTGGAAGCTTCGGCCATCTTTTGGACCATTTTGGGTCGCACCACAGTTCTCCCTCCAACGAGCTCGCTTCCCGACCTATACCTCCGGAAAACGTGTCAGGGAGCATGCCAGGAGTGTGGGTTGAAGTCCTCGGAGCACGAGACCCGAAGATCGAAAGACTTATGACCAATACGGAGCAAAGGGAAGAAACCGTCGGGGGACCGCTTTTTACCCCAAGACGAGAAAACTGAGTCCGGGGCATTCCCGCTCGTGTTTTCTTGGGACGAGCACCGGAAGTCCTCGAGCTCAGCCCGTTTCCTTCGCTGTAAGTGCATTTCCAGTGGTTTCTGACACCGGACGAGCGTTCGCCACTCGTTGGAAGCTTCGGCCATCTTTTAGACCGTTTTGGTTCGCACCACAGTTCTCCCTCCAACGAGCTCGCTTCCCGACCTATACCTCCGGAAAACGTGTCAGGGAGCATGCCAGGAGTGTGGGTTGAAGTCCTCGGAGCACGAGACCCGAAGATCGAAAGACTTATGACCAATACGGAGCAAAGGGAAGAAACCGTCGGGGGACCGCTTTTTACCCCAGGACGAGAAAACTGAGTCCGGGGCATTCCCGCTCGCATTTTCTTGGGACGAGCACCGGAAGTCCTCGAGCTCAGCCCGTTTCCTTCGCTGCAAGTGCATTTCCAGTGGTTTCTGACACCGGACGAGCGTTCGCGACTCGTTGGAAGCTTCGGCCATCTTTTGGACCATTTTGGGTCGCACCACAGTTCTCCCTCCAACGAGCTCGCTTCCCGACCTATACCTCCGGAAAACGTGTCAGGGAGCATGCCAGGAGTGTGGGTTGAAGTCCTCGGAGCACGAGACCCGAAGATCGAAAGACTTATGACCAATACGGAGCAAAGGGAAGAAACCGTCGGGGGACCGCTTTTTACCCCAGGACAAGAAAACTGAGTCCGGGGCATTCCCGCTCGCGTTTTCTTGGGACGAGCACCGGAAGTCCTCGAGCTCCGCCCGTTTCCTTCGCTGCAAGTGCATTTCCAGTGGTTTCTGACACCGGACGAGCGTTCGCCACTCGTTGGAAGCTTCGGCCATCTTTTGGACCGTTTTGGGTCGCACCACAGTTCTCCCTCCAACGAGCTCGCTTCCCGACCTATACCTCCGGAAAACGTGTCAGGGAGCATGCCAGGAGTGTGGGTTGAAGTCCTCGGAGCACGAGACCCGAAGATCGAAAGACTTATGACCAATACGGAGCAAAGGGAAGAAACCGTCGGGGGACCGCTTTTTACCCCAAGACGAGAAAACTGAGTCCGGGGCATTCCCGCTCGTGTTTTCTTGGGACGAGCACCGGAAGTCCTCGAGCTCAGCCCGTTTCCTTCGCTGTAAGTGCATTTCCAGTGGTTTCTGACACCGGACGAGCGTTCGCCACTCGTTGGAAGCTTCGGCCATCTTTTAGACCGTTTTGGTTCGCACCACAGTTCTCCCTCCAACGAGCTCGCTTCCCGACCTATACCTCCGGAAAACGTGTCAGGGAGCATGCCAGGAGTGTGGGTTGAAGTCCTCGGAGCACGAGACCCGAAGATCGAAAGACTTATGACCAATACGGAGCAAAGGGAAGAAACCGTCGGGGGACCGCTTTTTACCCCAGGACGAGAAAACTGAGTCCGGGGCATTCCCGCTCGCATTTTCTTGGGACGAGCACCGGAAGTCCTCGAGCTCAGCCCGTTTCCTTCGCTGCAAGTGCATTTCCAGTGGTTTCTGACACCGGACGAGCGTTCGCGACTCGTTGGAAGCTTCGGCCATCTTTTGGACCATTTTGGGTCGCACCACAGTTCTCCCTCCAACGAGCTCGCTTCCCGACCTATACCTCCGGAAAACGTGTCAGGGAGCATGCCAGGAGTGTGGGTTGAAGTCCTCGGAGCACGAGACCCGAAGATCGAAAGACTTATGACCAATACGGAGCAAAGGGAAGAAACCGTCGGGGGACCGCTTTTTACCCCAGGACAAGAAAACTGAGTCCGGGGCATTCCCGCTCGCGTTTTCTTGGGACGAGCACCGGAAGTCCTCGAGCTCCGCCCGTTTCCTTCGCTGCAAGTGCATTTCCAGTGGTTTCTGACACCGGACGAGCGTTCGCCACTCGTTGGAAGCTTCGGCCATCTTTTGGACCGTTTTGGGTCGCACCACAGTTCTCCCTCCAACGAGCTCGCTTCCCGACCTATACCTCCGGAAAACGTGTCAGGGAGCATGCCAGGAGTGTGGGTTGAAGTCCTCGGAGCACGAGACCCGAAGATCGAAAGACTTATGACCAATACGGAGCAAAGGGAAGAAACCGTCGGGGGACCGCTTTTTACCCCAGGACGAGAAAACTGAGTCCGGGGCATTCCCGCTCGCGTTTTCTTGGGACGAGCACCGGAAGTCCTCGAGCTCAGCCCGTTTCCTTCGCTGTAAGTGCATTTCCAGTGGTTTCTGACACCGGACGAGCGTTCGCCACTCGTTGGAAGCTTCGGCCATCTTTTAGACCGTTTTGGGTCGCACCACAGTTCTCCCTCCAACGAGCTCGCTTCCCGACCTATACCTCCGGAAAACGTGTCAGGGAGCATGCCAGGAGTGTGGGTTGAAGTCCTCGGAGCACGAGACCCGAAGATCGAAAGACTTATGACCAATACGGAGCAAAGGGAAGAAACCGTCGGGGGACCGCTTGTTACCCCAGGACGAGAAAACTGAGTCCGGGGCATTCCCGCTCGCATTTTCTTGGGACGAGCCCCGGAAGTCCTCGAGCTCAGCCCGTTTCCTTCGCTGCAAGTGCATTTCCAGTGGTTTCTGACACCGGACGAGCGTTCGCGACTCGTTGGAAGCTTCGGCCATCTTTTGGACCATTTTGGGTCGCACCACAGTTCTCCCTCCAACGAGCTCGCTTCCCGACCTATACCTCCGGAAAACGTGTCAGGGAGCATGCCAGGAGTGTGGGTTGAAGTCCTCGGAGCACGAGACCCGAAGATCGAAAGACTTATGACCAATACGGAGCAAAGGGAAGAAACCGTCGGGGGACCGCTTTTTACCCCAGGACGAGAAAACTGAGTCCGGGGCATTCCCGCTCGCGTTTTCTTGGGACGAGCACCGGAAGTCCTCGAGCTCCGCCCGTTTCCTTCGCTGCAAGTGCATTTCCAGTGGTTTCTGACACCGGACGAGCGTTCGCCACTCGTTGGAAGCTTCGGCCATCTTTTGGACCGTTTTGGGTCGCACCACAGTTCTCCCTCCAACGAGCTCGCTTCCCGACCTATACCTCCGGAAAACGTGTCAGGGAGCATGCCAGGAGTGTGGGTTGAAGTCCTCGGAGCACGAGACCCGAAGATCGAAAGACTTATGACCAATACGGAGCAAAGGGAAGAAACCGTCGGGGGACCGCTTTTTACCCCAGGACAAGAAAACTGAGTCCGGGGCATTCCCGCTCGCGTTTTCTTGGGACGAGCACCGGAAGTCCTCGAGCTCCGCCCGTTTCCTTCGCTGCAAGTGCATTTCCAGTGGTTTCTGACACCGGACGAGCGTTCGCCACTCGTTGGAAGCTTCGGCCATCTTTTGGACCGTTTTGGGTCGCACCACAGTTCTCCCTCCAACGAGCTCGCTTCCCGACCTATACCTCCGGAAAACGTGTCAGGGAGCATGCCAGGAGTGTGGGTTGAAGTCCTCGGAGCACGAGACCCGAAGATCGAAAGACTTATGACCAATACGGAGCAAAGGGAAGAAACCGTCGGGGGACCGCTTTTTACCCCAGGACGAGAAAACTGAGTCCGGGGCATTCCCGCTCGCGTTTTCTTGGGACGAGCACCGGAAGTCCTCGAGCCCAGCCCGTTTCCTTCGCTGCAAGTGCATTTCCAGTGGTTTCTGACACCGGACGAGCGTTCGCCACTCGTTGGAAGCTTCGGCCATCTTTTGGACCGTTTTGGGTCGCACCACAGTTCTCCCTCCAACGAGCTCGCTTCCCGACCTATACCTCCGGAAAACGTGTCAGGGAGCATGCCAGGAGTGTGGGTTGAAGTCCTCGGAGCACGAAACCCGAAGATCGAAAGACTTATGACCAATACGGAGCAAAGGGAAGAAACCGTCGGGGGACCGCTTTTTACCCCAGGACGAGAAAACTGAGTCCGGGGCATTCCCGCTCGCGTTTTCTTGGGACGAGCACCGGAAGTCCTCGAGCTCAGCCCGTTTCCTTCGCTGCAAGTGCATTTCCAGTGGTTTCTGACACCGGACGAGCGTTCGCCACTCGTTGGAAGCTTCGGCCATCTTTTGGACCGTTTTGGGTCGCACCACAGTTCTCCCTCCAACAAGCTCGCTTCCCGACCTATACCTCCGGAAAACGTGTCAGGGAGCATGCCAGGAGTGTGGGTTGAAGTCCTCGGAGCACGAGACCCGAAAATCGAAAGACTTATGACCAATACGGAGCAAAGGGAAGAAACCGTCGGGGGACCGCTTTTTACCCCAGGACGAGAAAACTGAGTCCGGGGCATTCCCGCTCGCGTTTTCTTGGGACGAGCACCGGAAGTCCTCGAGCTCCGCCCGTTTCCTTCGCTGCAAGTGCATTTCCAGTGGTTTCTGACACCGGACGAGCGTTCGCCACTCGTTGGAAGCTTCGGCCATCTTTTGGACCGTTTTGGGTCGCACCACAGTTCTCCCTCCAACGAGCTCGCTTCCCGACCTATACCTCCGGAAAACGTGTCAGGGAGCATGCCAGGAGTGTGGGTTAAAGTCCTCGGACCACGAGACCCGAAGATCGAAAGACTTATGACCAATACGGAGAAAAGGGAGGAAACCGTCGGGGGACCGCTTTTTACCCCAGGACGAGAAAACTGAGTCCGGGGCATTCCCGCTCGCGTTTTCTTGGGACGAGCACCGGAAGTCCTCGAGCTCAGCCCGTTTCCTTCGCTGCAAGTGCATTTCTAGTGGTTTCTGACAACGGACGAGCGTTCGCCACTCGTTGGAAGCTTCGGCCATCTTTTGGACCGTTTTGGGTCGCACCACAGTTCTCCCTCCAACGAGCTCGCTTCCCGACCTATACCTCCGGAAAACGTGTCAGGGAGCATGCCAGGAGTGTGGGTTGAAGTCCTCGGAGCACGAGACCCGAAGATCGAAAGACTTATGACCAATACGGAGCAAAGGGAAGAAACCGTAGGGGGACCGCTTTTCACCCCAGGACGAGAAAACTGAGTCTGGGGCATTCCCGCTCGCGTTTTCTTGGGACGAGCACCGGAAGTCCTCGAGCTCAGCCCGTTTCCTTCGCTGCAAGTGCATTTCCAGTGGTTTCTGACACCGGACGAGCGTTCGCCACTCGTTGGAAGCTTCGGCTATCTTTTGGACCGTTTTGGGTCGCACCACAGTTCTCCCTCCAACGAGCTCGCTTCCCGACCTATACCTCCGGAAAACGTGTCAGGGAGCATGCCAGGAGTGTGGGTTGAAGTCCTCGGAGCACGAGACCCGAAGATCGAAAGACTTATGACCAATACGGAGCAAAGGGAAGAAACCGTCGGGGGACCGCTTTTTACCCCAGGACGAGAAAACTGAGTCCGGGGCATTCCCGCTCGCGTTTTCTTGGGACGGGCACCGGAAGTCCTCGAGCTCAGCCCGTTTCCTTCGCTGCAAGTGCATTTCCAGTGGTTTCTGACACCGGACGAGCGTTCGCCACTCGTTGGAAGCTTCGGCCATCTTTTGGACCGTTTTGGGTGGCACCACATTTCTCCCTCCAACAAGCTCGCTTCCCGACCTATACCTCCGGAAAACGTGTCAGGGAGCATGCCACGAGTGTGGGTTGAGGTCCTCGGAGCACGAGACCCGAAGATCGAAAGACTTATGACCAATACGGAGCAAAGGGAAGAAACCGTCGGGGGACCGCTTTTTACCCCAGGACGAGAAAACTGAGTCCGGGGCATTCCCGCTCGCGTTTTCTTGGGACGAGCACCGGAAGTCCTCGAGCTCAGCCCGTTTCCTTCGCTGCAAGTGCATTTCCAGTGGTTTCTGACACCGGACGAGCGTTCGCCACTCGTTGGAAGCTTCGGCCATCTTTTGGACCGTTTTGGGTCGCACCACAGTTCTCCCTCCAACGAGCTCGCTTCCCGACCTATACCTCCGGAAAACGTGTCAGGGAGCATGCCAGGAGTGTGGGTTGAAGTCCTCGGAGCACGAGACCCGAAGATCGAAAGACTTATGACCAATACGGAGCAAAGGGAAGAAACCGTCGGGGGACCGCTTTTTACCCCAGGACGAGAAAACTGAGTCCGGGGCATTCCCGCTCGGTTTTCTTGGGACGAGCACCGGAAGTCCTCGAGCTCAGCCCGTTTCCTTCGCTGCAAGTGCATTTCCAGTGGTTTCTGACACCGGACGAGCGTTCGCCACTCGTTGGAAGCTTCGGCCATCTTTTGGACCGTTTTGGGTCGCACCACAGTTCTCCCTCCAACGAGCTCGCTTCCCGACCTATACCTCCGGAAAACGTGTCAGGGAGCATGCCAGGAGTGTGGGTTGAAGTCCTCGGAGCACGAGACCCGAAGATCGAAAGACTTATGACCAATACGGAGCAAAGGGAAGAAACCGTCGGGGGACCGCTTTTTACCCCAGGACGAGAAAACTGAGTCCGGGGCATTCCCGCTCGCGTTTTCTTGGGACGAGCACCGGAAGTCCTCGAGCTCAGCCCGTTTCCTTCGCTGCAAGTGCATTTCCAGTGGTTTCTGACACCGGACGAGCGTTCGCCACTCGTTGGAAGCTTCGGCCATCTTTTGGACCGTTTTGGGTCGCACCACAGTTCTCCCTCCAACGAGCTTGCTTCCCGACCTATACCTCCGGAAAACGTGTCAGGGAGCATGCCAGGAGTGTGGGTTGAAGTCCTCGGAGCACGAGACCCGAAGATCGAAAGACTTATGACCAATACGGAGCAAAGGGAAGAAACCGTCGGGGGACCGCTTTTTACCCCAGGACGAGAAAACTGAGTCCGGGGCATTCCCGCTCGCGTTTTCTTGGGACGAGCACCGGAAGTCCTCGAGCTCAGCCCGTTTCCTTCGCTGCAAGTGCATTTCCAGTGGTTTCTGACACCGGACGAGCGTTCGCCACTCGTTGGAAGCTTCGGCCATCTTTTGGACCGTTTTGGGTCGCACCACAGTTCTCCCTCCAACGAGCTCGCTTCCCGACCTATACCGCCGGAAAACGTGTCAGGGAGCATGCCAGGAGTGTGGGTTGAAGTCCTCGGAGCACGAGACCCGAAGATCGAAAGACTTATGACCAATACGGAGCAAAGGGAAGAAACCGTCGGGGGACCGCTTTTTACCCCAGGACGAGAAAACTGAGTCCGGGGCATTCCCGCTCGCGTTTTCTTGGGACGAGCACCGGAAGTCCTCGAGCTCAGCCCGTTTCCTTCGCTGCAAGTGCATTTCCAGTGGTTTCTGACACCGGACGAACGTTCGCCACTCGTTGGAAGCTTCGGCCATCTTTTGAACCGTTTTGGGTCGCACCACAGTTCTCCCTCCAAGGAGCTCGCTTCCCGACCTATACCTCCGGAAAACGTGTCAGGGAGCATGCCAGGAGTGTGGGTTGAAGTCCTCGGAGCACGAGACCCGAAGATCGAAAGACTTATGACCAATACGGAGCAAAGGGAAGAAACCGTCGGGGGACCGCTTTTTACCCCAGGACGAGAAAACTGAGTCCGGGGCATTCCCGCTCGCGTTTTCTTGGGACGAGCACCGGAAGTCCTCGAGCTCAGCCCGTTTCCTTCGCTGCAAGTGCATTTCCAGTGGTTTCTGACACCGGACGAGCGTTCGCCACTCGTTGGAAGCTTCGGCCATCTTTTGGACCGTTTTGGGTCGCACCACAGTTCTCCCTCCAACGAGCTCGCTTCCCGACCTATACCTCCAGAAAACGTGTCAGGGAGCATGCCAGGAGTGTGGGTTGAAGTCCTCGGAGCACGAGACCCGAAGATCGAAAGACTTATGACCAATACGGAGCAAAGGGAAGAAACCGTCGGGGGACCGCTTTTTACCCCAGGACGAGAAAACTGAGTCCAGGGCATTCCCGCTCGCGTTTTCTTGGGACGAGCACCGGAAGTCCTCGAGCTCAGCCCGTTTCCTTCGCTGCAAGTGCATTTCCAGTGGTTTCTGACACCGGACGAGCGTTCGCCACTCGTTGGAAGCTTCGGCCATCTTTTGGACCGTTTTGGGTCGCACCACAGTTCTCCCTCCAACGAGCTCGCTTCCCGACCTATACCTCCGGAAAACGTGTCAGGGAGCATGCCAGGAGTGTGGGTTGAAGTCCTCGGAGCACGAGACCCGAAGATCGAAAGACTTATGACCAATACGAAGCAAAGGGAAGAAACCGTCGGGGGACCGCTTTTTACCCCAGGACGAGAAAACTGAGTCCGGGGCATTCCCGCTCGCGTTTTCTTGGGACGAGCACCGGAAGTCCTCGAGCTCAGCCCGTTTCCTTCGCTGCAAGTGCATTTCCAGTGGTTTCTGACACCGGACGAGCGTTCGCCACTCGTTGGAAGCTTCGGCCATCTTTTGGACCGTTTTGGGTCGCACCACAGTTCTCCCTCCAACGAGCTCGCTTCCCGACCTATACCTCCGGAAAACGTGTCAGGGAGCATGCCAGGAGTGTGGGTTGAAGTCCTCGGAGCACGAGACCCGAAGATCGAAAGACTTATGACCAATACGGAGAAAAGGGAAGAAACCGTCGGGGGACCGCTTTTTACCCCAGGACGAGAAAACTGAGTCCGGGGCATTCCCGCTCGCGTTTTCTTGGGACGAGCACCGGAAGTCCTCGAGCTCAGCCCGTTTCCTTCGCTGCAAGTGCATTTCCAGTGGTTTCTGACACCGGACGAGCGTTCGCCACTCGTTGGAAGCTTCGGCCATCTTTTGGACCGTTTTGGGTCGCACCACAGTTCTCCCTCCAACGAGCTCGCTTCCCGACCTATACCTCCGGAAAACGTGTCAGGGAGCATGCCAGGAGTGTGGGTTGAAGTCCTCGGAGCACGAGACCCGAAGATCGAAAGACTTATGACCAATACGGAGCAAAGGGAAGAAACCGTCGGGGGACCGCTTTTTACCCCAGGACGAGAAAACTGAGTCCGGGGCATTCCCGCTCGCGTTTTCTTGGGACGAGCACCGGAAGTCCTCGAGCTCAGCCCGTTTCCTTCGCTGCAAGTGCATTTCCAGTGGTTTCTGACACCGGACGAGCGTTCGCCACTCGTTGGAAGCTTCGGCCATCTTTTGGACCGTTTTGGGTCGCACCACAGTTCTCCCTCCAACGAGCTCGCTTCCCGACCTATACCTCCGGAAAACGTGTCAGGGAGCATGCCAGGAGTGTGGGTTGAAGTCCTCGGAGCACGAGACCCGAAGATCGAAAGACTTATGACCAATACGGAGAAAAGGGAAGAAACCGTCGGGGGACCGCTTTTTACCCCAGGACGAGAAAACTGAGTCCGGGGCATTCCCGCTCGCGTTTTCTTGGGACGAGCACCGGAAGTCCTCGAGCTCAGCCCGTTTCCTTCGCTGCAAGTGCATTTCCAGTGGTTTCTGACACCGGACGAGCGTTCGCCACTCGTTGGAAGCTTCGGCCATCTTTTGGACCGTTTTGGGTCGCACCACAGTTCTCCCTCCAACGAGCTCGCTTCCCGACCTATACCTCCGGAAAACGTGTCAGGGAGCATGCCAGGAGTGTGGGTTGAAGTCCTCGGAGCACGAGACCCGAAGATCGAAAGACTTATGACCAATACGGAGCAAAGGGAAGAAACCGTCGGGGGACCGCTTTTTACCCCAGGACGAGAAAACTGAGTCCGGGGCATTCCCGCTCGCGTTTTCTTGGGACGAGCACCGGAAGTCCTCGAGCTCAGCCCGTTTCCTTCGCTGCAAGTGCATTTCCAGTGGTTTCTGACACCGGACGAGCGTTCGCCACTCGTTGGAAGCTTCGGCCATCTTTTGGACCGTTTTGGGTCGCACCACAGTTCTCCCTCCAACGAGCTCGCTTCCCGACCTATACCTCCGGAAAACGTGTCAGGGAGCATGCCAGGAGTGTGGGTTGAAGTCCTCGGAGCACGAGACCCGAAGATCGAAAGACTTATGACCAATATGGAGCAAAGGGAAGAAACCGTCGGGGGACCGCTTTTTACCCCAGGACGAGAAAACTGAGTCCGGGGCATTCCCGCTCGCGTTTTCTTGGGACGAGCACCGGAAGTCCTCGAGCTCAGCCCGTTTCCTTCGCTGCAAGTGCATTTCCAGTGGTTTCTGACACCGGACGAGCGTTCGCCCCTCGTTGGAAGCTTCGGCCATCTTTTGGACCGTTTTGGGTCGCACCAACGTTCTCCCTCCAACGAGCTCGCTTCCCGACCTATACCTCCGGAAAACGTGTCAGGGAGCATGCCAGGAGTGTGGGTTGAAGTCCTCGGAGCACGAGACCCGAAGATCGAAAGACTTATGACCAATACGGAGCAAAGGGAAGAAACCGTCGGGGGACCGCTTTTTACCCCAGGACGAGAAAACTGAGTCCGGGGCATTCCCGCTCGCGTTTTCTTCGGACGAGCACCAGAAGTCCTCGAGCTCAGCCCGTTTCCTTCGCTGCAAGTGCATTTCCAGGGTTTCTGACACCGGACGAGCGTTCGCCCCTCGTTGGAAGCTTCGGCCATCTTTTGGACCGTTTTGGGTCGCACCACAGTTCTCCCTCCAACGAGCTCGCTTCCCGACCTATACCTCCGGAAAACGTGTCAGGGAGCATGCCAGGAGTGTGGGTTGAAGTCCTCGGAGCACGAGACCCGAAGATCGAAAGACTTATGACCAATACGAAGCAAAGGGAAGAAACCGTCGGGGGACCGCTTTTTACCCCAGGACGAGAAAACTGAGTCCGGGGCATTCCCGCTCGCGTTTTCTTGGGACGAGCACCGGAAGTCCTCGAGCTCAGCCCGTTTCCTTCGCTGCAAGTGCATTTCCAGTGGTTTCTGACACCGGACGAGCGTTCGCCACTCGTTGGAAGCTTCGGCCATCTTTTGGACCGTTTTGGGTCGCACCACAGTTCTCCCTCCAACGAGCTCGCTTCCCGACCTATACCTCCGGAAAACGTGTCAGGGAGCATGCCAGGAGTGTGGGTTGAAGTCCTCGGAGCACGAGACCCGAAGATCGAAAGACTTATGACCAATACGGAGAAAAGGGAAGAAACCGTCGGGGGACCGCTTTTTACCCCAGGACGAGAAAACTGAGTCCGGGGCATTCCCGCTCGCGTTTTCTTGGGACGAGCACCGGAAGTCCTCGAGCTCAGCCCGTTTCCTTCGCTGCAAGTGCATTTCCAGTGGTTTCTGACACCGGACGAGCGTTCGCCACTCGTTGGAAGCTTCGGCCATCTTTTGGACCGTTTTGGGTCGCACCACAGTTCTCCCTCCAACGAGCTCGCTTCCCGACCTATACCTCCGGAAAACGTGTCAGGGAGCATGCCAGGAGTGTGGGTTGAAGTCCTCGGAGCACGAGACCCGAAGATCGAAAGACTTATGACCAATACGGAGCAAAGGGAAGAAACCGTCGGGGGACCGCTTTTTACCCCAGGACGAGAAAACTGAGTCCGGGGCATTCCCGCTCGCGTTTTCTTGGGACGAGCACCGGAAGTCCTCGAGCTCAGCCCGTTTCCTTCGCTGCAAGTGCATTTCCAGTGGTTTCTGACACCGGACGAGCGTTCGCCACTCGTTGGAAGCTTCGGCCATCTTTTGGACCGTTTTGGGTCGCACCACAGTTCTCCCTCCAACGAGCTCGCTTCCCGACCTATACCTCCGGAAAACGTGTCAGGGAGCATGCCAGGAGTGTGGGTTGAAGTCCTCGGAGCACGAGACCCGAAGATCGAAAGACTTATGACCAATATGGAGCAAAGGGAAGAAACCGTCGGGGGACCGCTTTTTACCCCAGGACGAGAAAACTGAGTCCGGGGCATTCCCGCTCGCGTTTTCTTGGGACGAGCACCGGAAGTCCTCGAGCTCAGCCCGTTTCCTTCGCTGCAAGTGCATTTCCAGTGGTTTCTGACACCGGACGAGCGTTCGCCCCTCGTTGGAAGCTTCGGCCATCTTTTGGACCGTTTTGGGTCGCACCAACGTTCTCCCTCCAACGAGCTCGCTTCCCGACCTATACCTCCGGAAAACGTGTCAGGGAGCATGCCAGGAGTGTGGGTTGAAGTCCTCGGAGCACGAGACCCGAAGATCGAAAGACTTATGACCAATACGGAGCAAAGGGAAGAAACCGTCGGGGGACCGCTTTTTACCCCAGGACGAGAAAACTGAGTCCGGGGCATTCCCGCTCGCGTTTTCTTCGGACGAGCACCAGAAGTCCTCGAGCTCAGCCCGTTTCCTTCGCTGCAAGTGCATTTCCAGGGTTTCTGACACCGGACGAGCGTTCGCCCCTCGTTGGAAGCTTCGGCCATCTTTTGGACCGTTTTGGGTCGCACCACAGTTCTCCCTCCAACGAGCTCGCTTCCCGACCTATACCTCCGGAAAACGTGTCAGGGAGCATGCCAGGAGTGTGGGTTGAAGTCCTCGGAGCACGAGACCCGAAGATCGAAAGACTTATGACCAATACGGAGCAAAGGGAAGAAACCGTCGGGGGACCGCTTTTTACCCCAGGACGAGAAAACTGAGTCCGGGGCATTCCCGCTCGCGTTTTCTTGGGACGAGCACCGGAAGTCCTCGAGCTCAGCCCGTTTCCTTCGCTGCAAGTGCATTTCCAGTGGTTTCTGACACCGGACGAGCGTTCGCCGCTCGTTGGAAGCTTCGGCCATCTTTTGGACAGTTTTGGGTCGCACCACAGTTCTCCCTCCAACGAGCTCGCTTCCCGACCTATACCTCCGGAAAACGTGTCAAGGAGCATGCCAGGAGTGTGGGTTGAAGTCCTCGGAGCACGAGACCCGAAGATCGAAAGACTTATGACCAATACGGAGCAAAGGGAAGAAACCGTCGGGGGACCGCTTTTTACCCCAGGACGAGAAAACTGAGTCCGGGGCATTCCCGCTCGCGTTTTCTTGGGACGAGCACCGGAAGTCCTCGAGCTCAGCCCGTTTCCTTCGCTGCAAGTGCATTTCCAGTGGTTTCTGACACCGGACGAGCGTTCGCCCCTCGTTGGAAGCTTCGGCCATCTTTTGGACCGTTTTGGGTCGCACCAACGTTCTCCCTCCAACGAGCTCGCTTCCCGACCTATACCTCCGGAAAACGTGTCAGGGAGCATGCCAGGAGTGTGGGTTGAAGTCCTCGGAGCACGAGACCCGAAGATCGAAAGACTTATGACCAATACGGAGCAAAGGGAAGAAACCGTCGGGGGACCGCTTTTTACCCCAGGACGAGAAAACTGAGTCCGGGGCATTCCCGCTCGCGTTTTCTTCGGACGAGCACCGGAAGTCCTCGAGCTCAGCCCGTTTCCTTCGCTGCAAGTGCATTTCCAGTGGTTTCTGACACCGGACGAGCGTTCGCCACTCGTTGGAAGCTTCGGCCATCTTTTGGACCGTTTTGGGTCGCACCACAGTTCTCCCTCCAACGAGCTCGCTTCCCGACCTATACCTCCGGAAAACGTGTCAGGGAGCATGCCAGGAGTGTGGGTTGAAGTCCTCGGAGCACGAGACTCGAAGATCGAAAGACTTATGACCAATACGAAGCAAAGGGAAGAAACCGTCGGGGGACTGCTTTTTACCCCAGGACGAGAAAACTGAGTCCGGGGCATTCCCGCTCGCGTTTTCTTGGGACGAGCACCGGAAGTCCTCGAGCTCAGCCCGTTTCCTTCGCTGCAAGTGCATTTCCAGTGGTTTCTGACACCGGACGAGCGTTCGCCACTCGTTGGAAGCTTCGGCCATCTTTTGGACCGTTTTGGGTCGCACCACAGTTCTCCCTCCAACGAGCTCGCTTCCCGACCTATACCTCCGGAAAACGTGTCAGGGAGCATGCCAGGAGTGTGGGTTGAAGTCCTCGGAGCACGAGACCCGAAGATCGAAAGACTTATGACCAATACGGAGAAAAGGGAAGAAACCGTCGGGGGACCGCTTTTTACCCCAGGACGAGAAAACTGAGTCCGGGGCATTCCCGCTCGCGTTTTCTTGGGACGAGCACCGGAAGTCCTCGAGCTCAGCCCGTTTCCTTCGCTGCAAGTGCATTTCCAGTGGTTTCTGACACCGGACGAGCGTTCGCCACTCGTTGGAAGCTTCGGCCATCTTTTGGACCGTTTTGGGTCGCACCACAGTTCTCCCTCCAACGAGCTCGCTTCCCGACCTATACCTCCGGAAAACGTGTCAGGGAGCATGCCAGGAGTGTGGGTTGAAGTCCTCGGAGCACGAGACCCGAAGATCGAAAGACTTATGACCAATACGGAGCAAAGGGAAGAAACCGTCGGGGGACCGCTTTTTACCCCAGGACGAGAAAACTGAGTCCGGGGCATTCCCGCTCGCGTTTTCTTGGGACGAGCACCGGAAGTCCTCGAGCTCAGCCCGTTTCCTTCGCTGCAAGTGCATTTCCAGTGGTTTCTGACACCGGACGAGCGTTCGCCCCTCGTTGGAAGCTTCGGCCATCTTTTGGACCGTTTTGGGTCGCACCAACGTTCTCCCTCCAACGAGCTCGCTTCCCGACCTATACCTCCGGAAAACGTGTCAGGGAGCATGCCAGGAGTGTGGGTTGAAGTCCTCGGAGCACGAGACCCGAAGATCGAAAGACTTATGACCAATACGGAGCAAAGGGAAGAAACCGTCGGGGGACCGCTTTTTACCCCAGGACGAGAAAACTGAGTCCGGGGCATTCCCGCTCGCGTTTTCTTGGGACGAGCACCGGAAGTCCTCGAGCTCAGCCCGTTTCCTTCGCTGCAAGTGCATTTCCAGTGGTTTCTGACACCGGACGAGCGTTCGCCACTCGTTGGAAGCTTCGGCCATCTTTTGGACCGTTTTGGGTCGCACCACAGTTCTTCCTCCAACGAGCTCCCTTCCCGACCTATGCCTCCGGAAAACGTGTCAGGGAGCATGCCAGGAGTGTGGGTTGAAGTCCTCGGAGCACGAGACCCGAAGATCGAAAGACTTATGACCAATACGGAGCAAAGGGAAGAAACCGTCGGGGGACCGCTTTTTACCCCAGGACGAGAAAACTGAGTCCGGGGCATTCCCGCTCGCGTTTTCTTGGGACGAGCACCGGAAGTCCTCGAGCTCAGCCCGTTTCCTTCGCTGCAAGTGCATTTCCAGTGGTTTCTGACACCGGACGAGCGTTCGCCCCTCGTTGGAAGCTTCGGCCATCTTTTGGACCGTTTTGGGTCGCACCACAGTTCTCCCTCCAACGAGCTCGCTTCCCGACCTATACCTCCGGAAAACGTGTCAGGGAGCATGCCAGGAGTGTGGGTTGAAGTCCTCGGAGCACGAGACCCGAAGATCGAAAGACTTATGACCAATACGGAGCAAAGGGAAGAAACCGTCGGGGGACCGCTTTTTACCCCAGGACGAGAAAACTGAGTCCGGGGCATTCCCGCTCGCGTTTTCTTGGGACGAGCACCGGAAGTCCTCGAGCTCAGCCCGTTTCCTTCGCTGCAAGTGCATTTCCAGTGGTTTCTGACACCGGACGAGCGTTCGCCACTCGTTGGAAGCTTCGGCCTTCTTTTGGACCGTTTTGGGTCGCACCACAGTTCTCCCTCCAACGAGCTCGCTTCCCGACCTATACCTCCGGAAAACGTGTCAGGGAGCATGCCAGGAGTGTGGGTTGAAGTCCTCGGAGCACGAGACCCGAAGATCGAAAGACTTATGACCAATACGGAGCAAAGGGAAGAAACCGTCGGGGGACCGCTTTTTACCCCAGGACGAGAAAACTGAGTCCGGGGCATTCCCGCTCGCGTTTTCTTGGGACGAGCACCGGAAGTCCTCGAGCTCAGCCCGTTTCCTTCGCTGCAAGTGCATTTCCAGTGGTTTCTGACACCGGACGAGCGTTCGCCCCTCGTTGGAAGCTTCGGCCATCTTTTGGACCGTTTTGGGTCGCACCACAGTTCTCCCTCCAACGAGCTCGCTTCCCGACCTATACCTCCGGAAAACGTGTCAGTGAGCATGCCAGGAGTGTGGGTTGAAGTCCTCGGAGCACGAGACCCGAAGATCGAAAGACTTATGACCAATACGGAGCAAAGGGAAGAAACCGTCGGGGGGACCGCTTTTTACCCAAGGACGAGAAAACTGAGTCCAGGGCATTCCCGCTCGCGTTTTCTTGGGACGAGCACCGGAAGTCCTCGAGCTAAGCCCGTTTCCTTCGCTGCAAGTGCATTTCCAGTGGTTTCTGACACCGGACGAGCGTTCGCCACTCGTTGGAAGCTTCGGCCATCTTTTGGACCGTTTTGGGTCGCACCACAGTTCTCCCTCCAACGAGCTCGCTTCCCGACCTATACCTCCGGAAAACGTGTCAGGGAGCATGCCAGGAGTGTGGGTTGAAGTCCTCGGAGCACGAGACCCGAAGATCGAAAGACTTATGACCAATACGGAGCAAAGGGAAGAAACCGTCGGGGGACCGCTTTTTACCCCAGGACGAGAAAACTGAGTCCGGGGCATTCCCGCTCGCGTTTTCTTGGGACGAGCACCGGAAGTCCTCGAGCTCAGCCCGTTTCCTTCGCTGCAAGTGCATTTCCAGTGGTTTCTGACAACGGACGAGCGTTCGCCACTCGTTGGAAGCTTCGGCCATCTTTTGGACCGTTTTGGGTCGCACCACAGTTCTCCCTCCAACGAGCTCGCTTCCCGACCTATACCTCCGGAAAACGTGTCAGGGAGCATGCCAGGAGTGTGGGTTGAAGTCCTCGGAGCACGAGACCCGAAGATCGAAAGACTTATGACCAATACGGAGCAAAGGGAAGAAACCGTCGCGGGACCGCTTTTTACCCCAGGACGAGAAAACTGAGTCCGGGGCATTCCCGCTCGCGTTTTCTTGGGACGAGCACCGGAAGTCCTCGAGCTCAGCCCGTTTCCTTCGCTGCAAGTGCATTTCCAGTGGTTTCTGACACCGGACGAGCGTTCGCCACTCGTTGGAAGCTTCGGCCATCTTTTGGACCGTTTTGGGTCGCACCACAGTTCTCCCTCCAACGAGCTCGCTTCCCGACCTATACCTCCGGAAAACGTGTCAGTGAGCATGCCAGGAGTGTGGGTTGAAGTCCTCGGAGCACGAGACGCGAAGATCGAAAGACTTATGACCAATACGGAGCAAAGGGAAGAAACCGTCGGGGGGACCGCTTTTTACCCAAGGACGAGAAAACTGAGTCCAGGGCATTCCCGCTCGCGTTTTCTTGGGACGAGCACCGGAAGTCCTCGAGCTCAGCCCGTTTCCTTCGCTGCAAGTGCATTTCCAGTGGTTTCTGACACCGGACGAGCGTTCGCCACTCGTTGGAAGCTTCGGCCTTCTTTTGGACCGTTTTGGGTCGACCACAGTTCTCCCTCCAACGAGCTCGCTTCCCGACCTATACCTCCGGAAAACGTGTCAGGGAGCATGCCAGGAGTGTGGGTTGAAGTCCTCGGAGCACGAGACCCGAAGATCGAAAGACTTATGACCAATACGGAGCAAAGGGAAGAAACCGTCGGGGGACCGCTTTTTACCCCAGGACGAGAAAACTGAGTCCGGGGCATTCCCGCTCGCGTTTTCTTGGGACGAGCACCGGAAGTCCTCGAGCTCAGCCCGTTTCCTTCGCTGCAAGTGCATTTCCAGTGGTTTCTGACACCGGACGAGCGTTCGCCACTCGTTGGAAGCTTCGGCCATCTTTTGGACCGTTTTGGGTCGCACCACAGTTCTCCCTCCAACGAGCTCGCTTCCCGACCTATACCTCCGGAAAACGTGTCAGGGAGCATGCCAGGAGTGTGGGTTGAAGTCCTCGGAGCACGAGACCCGAAGATCGAAAGACTTCTGACCAATACGGAGCAAAGGGAAGAAACCGTCGGGGGACCGCTTTTTACCCCAGGACGAGAAAACTGAGTCCGGGGCTTTCCCGCTCGCGTTTTCTTGGGACGAGCACCGGAAGTCCTCGAGCTCCGCCCGTTTCCTTCGCTGCAAGTGCATTTCCAGTGGTTTCTGACACCGGACGAGCGTTCGCCACTCGTTGGAAGCCTCGGCCATCTTTTGGACCGTTTTGGGTCGCACCACAGTTCTCCCTCCAACGAGCTCGCTTCCCGACCTATACCTCCGGAAAACGTGTCAGGGAGCATGCCAGGAGTGTGGGTTGAAGTCCTCGGAGCACGAGACCCGAAGATCGAAAGACTTATGACCAATACGGAGCAAAGGGAAGAAACCGTCGGGGGACCGCTTTTTACCCCAGGACGAGAAAACTGAGTCCGGGGCATTCCCGCTCGCGTTTTCTTGGGACGAGCACCGGAAGTCCTCGAGCTCAGCCCGTTTCCTTCGCTGCAAGTGCATTTCCAGTGGTTTCTGACACCGGACGAGCGTTCGCCACTCGTTGGAAGCTTCGGCCATCTTTTGGACCGTTTTGGGTCGCACCACAGTTCTCCCTCCAACGAGCTCGCTTCCCGACCTATACCTCCGGAAAACGTGTCAGGGAGCATGCCAGGAGTGTGGGTTGAAGTCCTCGGAGCACGAGACCCGAAGATCGAAAGACTTATGACCAATACGGAGCAAAGGGAAGAAACCGTCGGGGGACCGCTTTTTACCCCAGGACGAGAAAACTGAGTCCGGGGCATTCCCGCTCGCGTTTTCTTGGGACGAGCACCGGAAGTCCTCGAGCTCAGCCCGTTTCCTTCGCTGCAAGTGCATTTCCAGTGGTTTCTGACACCGGACGAGCGTTCGCCACTCGTTGGAAGCTTCGGCCTTCTTTTGGACCGTTTTGGGTCGCACCACAGTTCTCCCTCCAACGAGCTCGCTTCCCGACCTATACCTCCGGAAAACGTGTCAGGGAGCATGCCAGGAGTGTGGGTTGAAGTCCTCGGAGCACGAGACCCGAAGATCGAAAGACTTATGACCAATACGGAGCAAAGGGAAGAAACCGTCGGGGGGACCGCTTTTTACCCCAGGACGAGAAAACTGAGTCCAGGGCATTCCCGCTCGCGTTTTCTTGGGACGAGCACCGGAAGTCCTCGAGCTCAGCCCGTTTCCTTCGCTGCAAGTGCATTTCCAGTGGTTTCTGACACCGGACGAGCGTTCGCCACTCGTTGGAAGCTTCGGCCATCTTTTGGACCGTTTTGGGTCGCACCACAGTTCTCCCTCCAACGAGCTCGCTTCCCGACCTATACCTCCGGAAAACGTGTCAGGGAGCATGCCAGGAGTGTGGGTTGAAGTCCTCGGAGCACGAGACCCGAAGATCGAAAGACTTATGACCAATACGGAGCAAAGGGAAGAAACCGTCGGGGGACCGCTTTTTACCCCAGGACGAGAAAACTGAGTCCGGGGCATTCCCGCTCGCGTTTTCTTGGGACGAGCACCGGAAGTCCTCGAGCTCAGCCCGTTTCCTTCGCTGCAAGTGCATTTCCAGTGGTTTCTGACACCGGACGAGCGTTCGCCACTCGTTGGAAGCTTCGGCCATCTTTTGGACCGTTTTGGGTCGCACCACAGTTCTCCCTCCAACGAGCTCGCTTCCCGACCTATACCTCCGGAAAACGTGTCAGGGAGCATGCCAGGAGTGTGGGTTGAAGTCCTCGGAGCACGAGACCCGAAGATCGAAAGACTTATGACCAATACGGAGCAAAGGGAAGAAACCGTCGGGGGACCGCTTTTTACCCCAGGACGAGAAAACTGAGTCCGGGGCATTCCCGCTCGCGTTTTCTTGGGACGAGCACCGGAATTCCTCGAGCTCAGCCCGTTTCCTTCGCTGCAAGTGCATTTCCAGTGGTTTCTGACACCGGACGAGCGTTCGCCACTCGTTGGAAGCTTCGGCCATCTTTTGGACCGTTTTGGGTCGCACCACAGTTCTCCCTCCAACGAGCTCGCTTCCCGACCTATACCTCCGGAAAACGTGTCAGGGAGCATGCCAGGAGTGTGGGTTGAAGTCCTCCGAGCACGAGACCCGAAGATCGAAAGACTTATGACCAATACGGAGCAAAGGGAAGAAACCGTCGGGGGACCGCTTTTTACCCCAGGACGAGAAAACTGAGTCCGGGGCATTCCCGCTCGCGTTTTCTTGGGACGAGCACCGGAAGTCCTCGAGCTCAGCCCGTTTCCTTCGCTGCAAGTGCATTTCCAGTGGTTTCTGACACCGGACGAGCGTTCGCCACTCGTTGGAATCTTCGGCCTTCTTTTGGACCGTTTTGGGTCGCACCACAGTTCTCCCTCCAACGAGCTCGCTTCCCGACCTATACCTCCGGAAAACGTGTCAGGGAGCATGCCAGGAGTGTGGGTTGAAGTCCTCGGAGCACGAGACCCGAAGATCGAAAGACTTATGACCAATACGGAGCAAAGGGAAGAAACCGTCGGGGGACCGCTTTTTACCCCAGGACGAGAAAACTGAGTCCGGGGCATTCCCGCTCGCGTTTTCTTGGGACGAGCACCGGAAGTCCTCGAGCTCAGCCCGTTTCCTTCGCTGCAAGTGCATTTCCAGTGGTTTCTGACACCGGACGAGCGTTCGCCACTCGTTGGAAGCTTCGGCCATCTTTTGGACCGTTTTGGGTCGCACCACAGTTCTCCCTCCAACGAGCTCGCTTCCCGACCTATACCTCCGAAAAACGTGTCAGGGAGCATGCTAGGAGTGTGGGTTGAAGTCCTCGGAGCACGAGACCCGAAGATCGAAAGACTTATGACCAATACGGAGCAAAGGGAAGAAACCGTCGGGGGACCGCTTTTTACCCCAGGACGAGAAAACTGAGTCCGGGGCATTCCCGCTCGCGTTTTCTTGGGACGAGCACCGGAAGTCCTCGAGCTCAGCCCGTTTCCTTCGCTGCAAGTGCATTTCCAGTGGTTTCTGACACCGGACGAGCGTTCGCCACTCGTTGGAAGCTTCGGCCATCTTTTGGACCGTTTTGGGTCGCACCACATTTCTCCCTCCAACGAGCTCGCTTCCCGACCTATACCTCCGGAAAACGTGTCAGGGAGCATGCCAGGAGTGTGGGTTGAAGTCCTCGGAGCACGAGACCCGAAGATCGAAAGACTTATGACCAATACGGAGCAAAGGGAAGAAACCGTCGGGGGACCGCTTTTTACCCCAGGACGAGAAAACTGAGTCCGGCCGCTCGCGTTTTCTTGGGACGAGCACCGGAAGTCCTCGAGCTCAGCCCGTTTCCTTTGCTGCAAGTGCATTTCCAGTGGTTTCTGACACCGGACGAGCGTTCGCCACTCGTTGGAAGCTTCGGCCATCTTTTGGACCGTTTTGGGTCGCACCACAGTTCTCCCTCCAACGAGCTCGCTTCCCGACCTATACCTCCGGAAAACGTGTCAGGGAGCATGCCAGGAGTGTGGGTTGAAGTCCTCGGAGCACGAGACCCGAAGATCGAAAGACTTATGACCAATACGGAGCAAAGGGAAGAAACCGTCGGGGGACCGCTTTTTACCCCAGGACGAGAAAACTGAGTCCGGGGCATTCCCGCTCGCGTTTTCTTGGGACGAGCACCGGAAGTCCTCGAGCTCAGCCCGTTTCCTTCGCTGCAAGTGCATTTCCAGTGGTTTCTGACACCGGACGAGCGTTCGCCACTCGTTGGAAGCTTCGGCCATCTTTTGGACCGTTTTGGGTCGCACCACAGTTCTCCCTCCAACGAGCTCGCTTCCCGACCTATACCTCCGGAAAACGTGTCAGGGAGCATGCCAGGAGTGTGGGTTGAAGTCCTCGGAGCACGAGACCCGAAGATCGAAAGACTTATGACCAATACGGAGCAAAGGGAAGAAACCGTCGGGGGACCGCTTTTTACCCCAGGACGAGAAAACTGAGTCCGGGGCATTCCCGCTCGCGTTTTCTTGGGACGAGCACCGGAAGTCCTCGAGCTCAGCCCGTTTCCTTCGCTGCAAGTGCATTTCCAGTGGTTTCTGACACCGGACGAGCGTTCGCCACTCGTTGGAAGCTTCGGCCATCTTTTGGACCGTTTTGGGTCGCACCACAGTTCTCCCTCCAACGAGCTCGCTTCCCGACCTATACCTCCGGAAAACGTGTCAGGGAGCATGCCAGGAGTGTGGGTTGAAGTCCTCGGAGCACGAGACCCGAAGATCGAAAGACTTATGACCAATACGGAGCAAAGGGAAGAAACCGTCGGGGGACCGCTTTTTACCCCAGGACGAGAAAACTGAGTCCGGGGCATTCCCGCTCGCGTTTTCTTGGGACGAGCACCGGAAGTCCTCGAGCTCAGCCCGTTTCCTTCGCTGCAAGTGCATTTCCAGTGGTTTCTGACACCGGACGAGCGTTCGCCACTCGTTGGAAGCTTCGGCCATCTTTTGGACCGTTTTGGGTCGCACCACAGTTCTCCCTCCAACGAGCTCGCTTCCCGACCTATACCTCCGGAAAACGTGTCAGGGAGCATGCCAGGAGTGTGGGTTGAAGTCCTCGGAGCACGAGACCCGAAGATCGAAAGACTTATGACCAATACGGAGCAAAGGGAAGAAACCGTCGGGGGACCGCTTTTTACCCCAGGACGAGAAAACTGAGTCCGGGGCATTCCCGCTCGCGTTTTCTTGGGACGAGCACCGGAAGTCCTCGAGCTCAGCCCGTTTCCTTCGCTGCAAGTGCATTTCCAGTGGTTTCTGACACCGGACGAGCGTTCGCCACTCGTTGGAAGCTTCGGCCATCTTTTGGACCGTTTTGGGTCGCACCACAGTTCTCCCTCCAACGAGCTCGCTTCCCGACCTATACCTCCGGAAAACGTGTCAGGGAGCATGCCAAGAGTGTGGGTTGAAGTCCTCGGAGCACGAGACCCGAAGATCGAAAGACTTATGACCAATACGGAGCAAAGGGAAGAAACCGTCGGGGGACCGCTTTTTACCCCAGGACGAGAAAACTGAGTCCGGGGCATTCCCGCTCGCGTTTTCTTGGGACGAGCACCGGAAGTCCTCGAGCTCAGCCCGTTTCCTTCGCTGCAAGTGCATTTCCAGTGGTTTCTGACACCGGACGAGCGTTCGCCACTCGTTGGAAGCTTCGGCCATCTTTTGGACCGTTTTGGGTCGCACCACAGTTCTCCCTCCAACGAGCTCGCTTCCCGACCTATACCTCCGGAAAACGTGTCAGGGAGCATGCCAGGAGTGTGGGTTGAAGTCCTCGGAGCACGAGACCCGAAGATCGAAAGACTTATGACCAATACGGAGCAAAGGGAAGAAACCGTCGGGGGACCGCTTTTTACCCCAGGACGAGAAAACTGAGTCCGGGGCATTCCCGCTCGCGTTTTCTTGGGACGAGCACCGGAAGTCCTCGAGCTCAGCCCGTTTCCTTCGCTGCAAGTGCATTTCCAGTGGTTTCTGACACCGGACGAGCGTTCGCCACTCGTTGGAAGCTTCGGCCATCTTTTGGACCGTTTTGGGTCGCACCACAGTTCTCCCTCCAACGAGCTCGCTTCCCGACCTATACCTCCGGAAAACGTGTCAGGGAGCATGCCAGGAGTGTGGGTTGAAGTCCTCGGAGCACGAGACCCGAAGATCGAAAGACTTATGACCAATACGGAGCAAAGGGAAGAAACCGTCGGGGGACCGCTTTTTACCCCAGGACGAGAAAACTGAGTCCGGGGCATTCCCGCTCGCGTTTTCTTGGGACGAGCACCGGAAGTCCTCGAGCTCAGCCCGATTCCTTCGCTGCAAGTGCATTTCCAGTGGTTTCTGACACCGGACGAGCGTTCGCCACTCGTTGGAAGCTTCGGCCATCTTTTGGACCGTTTTGGGTCGCACCACATTTCTCCCTCCAACGAGCTCGCTTCCCGACCTATACCTCCGGAAAACGTGTCAGGGAGCATGCCAGGAGTGTGGGTTGAAGTCCTCGGAGCACGAGACCCGAAGATCGAAAGACTTCTGACCAATACGGAGCAAAGGGAAGAAACCGTCGGGGGACCGCTTTTTACCCCAGGACGAGAAAACTGAGTCCGGGGCTTTCCCGCTCGCGTTTTCTTGGGACGAGCACCGGAAGTCCTCGAGCTCCGCCCGTTTCCTTCGCTGCAAGTGCATTTCCAGTGGTTTCTGACACCGGACGAGCGTTCGCCACTCGTTGGAAGCCTCGGCCATCTTTTGGACCGTTTTGGGTCGCACCACAGTTCTCCCTCCAACGAGCTCGCTTCCCGACCTATACCTCCGGAAAACGTGTCAGGGAGCATGCCAGGAGTGTGGGTTGAAGTCCTCGGAGCACGAGACCCGAAGATCGAAAGACTTATGACCAATACGGAGCAAAGGGAAGAAACCGTCGGGGGACCGCTTTTTACCCCAGGACGAGAAAACTGAGTCCGGGGCATTCCCGCTCGCGTTTTCTTGGGACGAGCACCGGAAGTCCTCGAGCTCAGCCCGTTTCCTTCGCTGCAAGTGCATTTCCAGTGGTTTCTGACACCGGACGAGCGTTCGCCACTCGTTGGAAGCTTCGGCCATCTTTTGGACCGTTTTGGGTCGCACCACAGTTCTCCCTCCAACGAGCTCGCTTCCCGACCTATACCTCCGGAAAACGTGTCAGGGAGCATGCCAGGAGTGTGGGTTGAAGTCCTCGGAGCACGAGACCCGAAGATCGAAAGACTTATGACCAATACGGAGCAAAGGGAAGAAACCGTCGGGGGACCGCTTTTTACCCCAGGACGAGAAAACTGAGTCCGGGGCATTCCCGCTCGCGTTTTCTTGGGACGAGCACCGGAAGTCCTCGAGCTCAGCCCGTTTCCTTCGCTGCAAGTGCATTTCCAGTGGTTTCTGACACCGGACGAGCGTTCGCCACTCGTTGGAAGCTTCGGCCATCTTTTGGACCGTTTTGGGTCGCACCACAGTTCTCCCTCCAACGAGCTCGCTTCCCGACCTATACCTCCGGAAAACGTGTCAGGGAGCATGCCAGGAGTGTGGGTTGAAGTCCTCGGAGCACGAGACCCGAAGATCGAAAGACTTATGACCAATACGGAGCAAAGGGAAGAAACCGTCGGGGGACCGCTTTTTACCCCAGTACGAGAAAACTGAGTCCGGGGCATTCCCGCTCGCGTTTTCTTGGGACGAGCACCGGAAGTCCTCGAGCTCAGCCCGTTTCCTTCGCTGCAAGTGCATTTCCAGTGGTTTCTGACACCGGACGAGCGTTCGCCACTCGTTGGAAGCTTCGGCCATCTTTTGGACCGTTTTGGGTCGCACCACAGTTCTCCCTCCAACGAGCTCGCTTCCCGACCTATACCTCCGGAAAACGTGTCAGGGAGCATGCCAGGAGTGTGGGTTGAAGTCCTCGGAGCACGAGACCCGAAGATCGAAAGACTTATGACCAATACGGAGCAAAGGGAAGAAACCGTCGGGGGACCGCTTTTTACCCCAGGACGAGAAAACTGAGTCCGGGGCATTCCCGCTCGCGTTTTCTTGGGACGAGCACCGGAAGTCCTCGAGCTCAGCCCGTTTCCTTCGCTGCAAGTGCATTTCCAGTGGTTTCTGACACCGGACGAGCGTTCGCCACTCGTTGGAAGCTTCGGCCATCTTTTGGACCGTTTTGGGTCGCACCACAGTTCTCCCTCCAACGAGCTCGCTTCCCGACCTATACCTCCGGAAAACGTGTCAGGGAGCATGCCAGGAGTGTGGGTTGAAGTCCTCGGAGCACGAGACCCGAAGATCGAAAGACTTCTGACCAATACGGAGCAAAGGGAAGAAACCGTCGGGGGACCGCTTTTTACCCCAGGACGAGAAAACTGAGTCCGGGGCTTTCCCGCTCGCGTTTTCTTGGGACGAGCACCGGAAGTCCTCGAGCTCCGCCCGTTTCCTTCGCTGCAAGTGCATTTCCAGTGGTTTCTGACACCGGACGAGCGTTCGCCACTCGTTGGAAGCCTCGGCCATCTTTTGGACCGTTTTGGGTCGCACCACAGTTCTCCCTCCAACGAGCTCGCTTCCCGACCTATACCTCCGGAAAACGTGTCAGGGAGCATGCCAGGAGTGTGGGTTGAAGTCCTCGGAGCACGAGACCCGAAGATCGAAAGACTTATGACCAATACGGAGCAAAGGGAAGAAACCGTCGGGGGACCGCTTTTTACCCCAGGACGAGAAAACTGAGTCCGGGGCATTCCCGCTCGCGTTTTCTTGGGACGAGCACCGGAAGTCCTCGAGCTCAGCCCGTTTCCTTCGCTGCAAGTGCATTTCCAGTGGTTTCTGACACCGGACGAGCGTTCGCCACTCGTTGGAAGCTTCGGCCATCTTTTGGACCGTTTTGGGTCGCACCACAGTTCTCCCTCCAACGAGCTCGCTTCCCGACCTATACCTCCGGAAAACGTGTCAGGGAGCATGCCAGGAGTGTGGGTTGAAGTCCTCGGAGCACGAGACCCGAAGATCGAAAGACTTATGACCAATACGGAGCAAAGGGAAGAAACCGTCGGGGGACCGCTTTTTACCCCAGGACGAGAAAACTGAGTCCGGGGCATTCCCGCTCGCGTTTTCTTGGGACGAGCACCGGAAGTCCTCGAGCTCAGCCCGTTTCCTTCGCTGCAAGTGCATTTCCAGTGGTTTCTGACACCGGACGAGCGTTCGCCACTCGTTGGAAGCTTCGGCCATCTTTTGGACCGTTTTGGGTCGCACCACAGTTCTCCCTCCAACGAGCTCGCTTCCCGACCTATACCTCCGGAAAACGTGTCAGGGAGCATGCCAGGAGTGTGGGTTGAAGTCCTCGGAGCACGAGACCCGAAGATCGAAAGACTTCTGACCAATACGGAGCAAAGGGAAGAAACCGTCGGGGGACCGCTTTTTACCCCAGGACGAGAAAACTGAGTCCGGGGCTTTCCCGCTCGCGTTTTCTTGGGATGAGCACCGGAAGTCCTCGAGCTCCGCCCGTTTCCTTCGCTGCAAGTGCATTTCCAGTGGTTTCTGACACCGGACGAGCGTTCGCCACTCGTTGGAAGCCTCGGCCATCTTTTGGACCGTTTTGGGTCGCACCACAGTTCTCCCTCCAACGAGCTCGCTTCCCGACCTATACCTCCGGAAAACGTGTCAGGGAGCATGCCAGGAGTGTGGGTTGAAGTCTTCGGAGCACGAGACCCGAAGATCGAAAGACTTATGACCAATACGGAGCAAAGGGAAGAAACCGTCGGGGGACCGCTTTTTACCCCAGGACGAGAAAACTGAGTCCGGGGCATTCCCGCTCGCGTTTTCTTGGGACGAGCACCGGAAGTCCTCGAGCTCAGCCCGTTTCCTTCGCTGCAAGTGCATTTCCAGTGGTTTCTGACACCGGACGAGCGTTCGCCACTCGTTGGAAGCTTCGGCCATCTTTTGGACCGTTTTGGGTCGCACCACAGTTCTCCCTCCAACGAGCTCGCTTCCCGACCTATACCTCCGGAAAACGTGTCAGGGAGCATGCCAGGAGTGTGGGTTGAAGTCCTCGGAGCACGAGACCCGAAGATCGAAAGACTTATGACCAATACGGAGCAAAGGGAAGAAACCGTCGGGGGACCGCTTTTTACCCCAGGACGAGAAAACTGAGTCCGGGGCATTCCCGCTCGCGTTTTCTTGGGACGAGCACCGGAAGTCCTCGAGCTCAGCCCGTTTCCTTCGCTGCAAGTGCATTTCCAGTGGTTTCTGACACCGGACGAGCGTTCGCCACTCGTTGGAAGCTTCGGCCATCTTTTGGACCGTTTTGGGTCGCACCACAGTTCTCCCTCCAACGAGCTCGCTTCCCGACCTATACCTCCGGAAAACGTGTCAGGGAGCATGCCAGGAGTGTGGGTTGAAGTCCTCGGAGCACGAGACCCGAAGATCGAAAGACTTATGACCAATACGGAGCAAAGGGAAGAAACCGTCGGGGGACCGCTTTTTACCCCAGGACGAGAAAACTGAGTTCGGGGCATTCCCGCTCGCGTTTTCTTGGGACGAGCACCGGAAGTCCTCGAGCTCAGCCCGTTTCCTTCGCTGCAAGTGCATTTCCAGTGGTTTCTGACACCGGACGAGCGTTCGCCACTCGTTGGAAGCTTCGGCCATCTTTTGGACCGTTTTGGGTCGCACCACAGTTCTCCCTCCAACGAGCTCGCTTCCCGACCTATACCTCCGGAAAACGTGTCAGGGAGCATGCCAGGAGTGTGGGTTGAAGTCCTCGGAGCACGAGACCCGAAGATCGAAAGACTTCTGACCAATACGGAGCAAAGGGAAGAAACCGTCGGGGGACCGCTTTTTACCCCAGGACGAGAAAACTGAGTCCGGGGCTTTCCCGCTCGCGTTTTCTTGGGACGAGCACCGGAAGTCCTCGAGCTCCGCCCGTTTCCTTCGCTGCAAGTGCATTTCCAGTGGTTTCTGACACCGGACGAGCGTTCGCCACTCGTTGGAAGCCTCGGCCATCTTTTGGACCGTTTTGGGTCGCACCACAGTTCTCCCTCCAACGAGCTCGCTTCCCGACCTATACCTCCGGAAAACGTGTCAGGGAGCATGCCAGGAGTGTGGGTTGAAGTCCTCGGAGCACGAGACCCGAAGATCGAAAGACTTATGACCAATACGGAGCAAAGGGAAGAAACCGTCGGGGGACCGCTTTTTACCCCAGGACGAGAAAACTGAGTCCGGGGCATTCCCGCTCGCGTTTTCTTGGGACGAGCACCGGAAGTCCTCGAGCTCAGCCCGTTTCCTTCGCTGCAAGTGCATTTCCAGTGGTTTCTGACACCGGACGAGCGTTCGCCACTCGTTGGAAGCTTCGGCCATCTTTTGGACCGTTTTGGGTCGCACCACAGTTCTCCCTCCAACGAGCTCGCTTCCCGACCTATACCTCCGGAAAACGTGTCAGGGAGCATGCCAGGAGTGTGGGTTGAAGTCCTCGGAGCACGAGACCCGAAGATCGAAAGACTTATGACCAATACGGAGCAAAGGGAAGAAACCGTCGGGGGACCGCTTTTTACCCCAGGACGAGAAAACTGAGTCCGGGGCATTCCCGCTCGCGTTTTCTTGGGACGAGCACCGGAAGTCCTCGAGCTCCGCCCGTTTCCTTCGCTGCAAGTGCATTTCCAGTGGTTTCTGACACCGGACGAGCGTTCGCCACTCGTTGGAAGCCTCGGCCATCTTTTGGACCGTTTTGGGTCGCACCACAGTTCTCCCTCCAACGAGCTCGCTTCCCGACCTATACCTCCGGAAAACGTGTCAGGGAGCATGCCAGGAGTGTGGGTTGAAGTCCTCGGAGCACGAGACCCGAAGATCGAAAGACTTATGACCAATACGGAGCAAAGGGAAGAAACCGTCGGGGGACCGCTTTTTACCCCAGGACGAGAAAACTGAGTCCGGGGCATTCCCGCTCGCGTTTTCTTGGGACGAGCACCGGAAGTCCTCGAGCTCAGCCCGTTTCCTTCGCTGCAAGTGCATTTCCAGTGGTTTCTGACACCGGACGAGCGTTCGCCACTCGTTGGAAGCTTCGGCCATCTTTTGGACCGTTTTGGGTCGCACCACAGTTCTCCCTCCAACGAGCTCGCTTCCCGACCTATACCTCCGGAAAACGTGTCAGGGAGCATGCCAGGAGTGTGGGTTGAAGTCTTCGGAGCACGAGACCCGAAGATCGAAAGACTTATGACCAATACGGAGCAAAGGGAAGAAACCGTCGGGGGACCGCTTTTTACCCCAGGACGAGAAAACTGAGTCCGGGGCATTCCCGCTCGCGTTTTCTTGGGACGAGCACCGGAAGTCCTCGAGCTCAGCCCGTTTCCTTCGCTGCAAGTGCATTTCCAGTGGTTTCTGACACCGGACGAGCGTTCGCCACTCGTTGGAAGCTTCGGCCATCTTTTGGACCGTTTTGGGTCGCACCACAGTTCTCCCTCCAACGAGCTCGCTTCCCGACCTATACCTCCGGAAAACGTGTCAGGGAGCATGCCAGGAGTGTGGGTTGAAGTCCTCGGAGCACGAGACCCGAAGATCGAAAGACTTATGACCAATACGGAGCAAAGGGAAGAAACCGTCGGGGGACCGCTTTTTACCCCAGGACGAGAAAACTGAGTCCGGGGCATTCCCGCTCGCGTTTTCTTGGGACGAGCACCGGAAGTCCTCGAGCTCAGCCCGTTTCCTTCGCTGCAAGTGCATTTCCAGTGGTTTCTGACACCGGACGAGCGTTCGCCACTCGTTGGAAGCTTCGGCCATCTTTTGGACCGTTTTGGGTCGCACCACAGTTCTCCCTCCAACGAGCTCGCTTCCCGACCTATACCTCCGGAAAACGTGTCAGGGAGCATGCCAGGAGTGTGGGTTGAAGTCCTCGGAGCACGAGACCCGAAGATCGAAAGACTTATGACCAATACGGAGCAAAGGGAAGAAACCGTCGGGGGACCGCTTTTTACCCCAGGACGAGAAAACTGAGTTCGGGGCATTCCCGCTCGCGTTTTCTTGGGACGAGCACCGGAAGTCCTCGAGCTCAGCCCGTTTCCTTCGCTGCAAGTGCATTTCCAGTGGTTTCTGACACCGGACGAGCGTTCGCCACTCGTTGGAAGCTTCGGCCATCTTTTGGACCGTTTTGGGTCGCACCACAGTTCTCCCTCCAACGAGCTCGCTTCCCGACCTATACCTCCGGAAAACGTGTCAGGGAGCATGCCAGGAGTGTGGGTTGAAGTCCTCGGAGCACGAGACCCGAAGATCGAAAGACTTCTGACCAATACGGAGCAAAGGGAAGAAACCGTCGGGGGACCGCTTTTTACCCCAGGACGAGAAAACTGAGTCCGGGGCTTTCCCGCTCGCGTTTTCTTGGGACGAGCACCGGAAGTCCTCGAGCTCCGCCCGTTTCCTTCGCTGCAAGTGCATTTCCAGTGGTTTCTGACACCGGACGAGCGTTCGCCACTCGTTGGAAGCCTCGGCCATCTTTTGGACCGTTTTGGGTCGCACCACAGTTCTCCCTCCAACGAGCTCGCTTCCCGACCTATACCTCCGGAAAACGTGTCAGGGAGCATGCCAGGAGTGTGGGTTGAAGTCCTCGGAGCACGAGACCCGAAGATCGAAAGACTTATGACCAATACGGAGCAAAGGGAAGAAACCGTCGGGGGACCGCTTTTTACCCCAGGACGAGAAAACTGAGTCCGGGGCATTCCCGCTCGCGTTTTCTTGGGACGAGCACCGGAAGTCCTCGAGCTCAGCCCGTTTCCTTCGCTGCAAGTGCATTTCCAGTGGTTTCTGACACCGGACGAGCGTTCGCCACTCGTTGGAAGCTTCGGCCATCTTTTGGACCGTTTTGGGTCGCACCACAGTTCTCCCTCCAACGAGCTCGCTTCCCGACCTATACCTCCGGAAAACGTGTCAGGGAGCATGCCAGGAGTGTGGGTTGAAGTCCTCGGAGCACGAGACCCGAAGATCGAAAGACTTATGACCAATACGGAGCAAAGGGAAGAAACCGTCGGGGGACCGCTTTTTACCCCAGGACGAGAAAACTGAGTCCGGGGCATTCCCGCTCGCGTTTTCTTGGGACGAGCACCGGAAGTCCTCGAGCTCCGCCCGTTTCCTTCGCTGCAAGTGCATTTCCAGTGGTTTCTGACACCGGACGAGCGTTCGCCACTCGTTGGAAGCCTCGGCCATCTTTTGGACCGTTTTGGGTCGCACCACAGTTCTCCCTCCAACGAGCTCGCTTCCCGACCTATACCTCCGGAAAACGTGTCAGGGAGCATGCCAGGAGTGTGGGTTGAAGTCCTCGGAGCACGAGACCCGAAGATCGAAAGACTTATGACCAATACGGAGCAAAGGGAAGAAACCGTCGGGGGACCGCTTTTTACCCCAGGACGAGAAAACTGAGTCCGGGGCTTTCCCGCTCGCGTTTTCTTGGGACGAGCACCGGAAGTCCTCGAGCTCCGCCCGTTTCCTTCGCTGCAAGTGCATTTCCAGTGGTTTCTGACACCGGACGAGCGTTCGCCACTCGTTGGAAGCCTCGGCCATCTTTTGGACCGTTTTGGGTCGCACCATAGTTCTCCCTCCAACGAGCTCGCTTCCCGACCTATACCTCCGGAAAACGTGTCAGGGAGCATGCCAGGAGTGTGGGTTGAAGTCCTCGGAGCACGAGACCCGAAGATCGAAAGACTTATGACCAATACGGAGCAAAGGGAAGAAACCGTCGGGGGACCGCTTTTTACCCCAGGACGAGAAAACTGAGTCCGGGGCATTCCCGCTCGCGTTTTCTTGGGACGAGCACCGGAAGTCCTCGAGCTCAGCCCGTTTCCTTCGCTGCAAGTGCATTTCCAGTGGTTTCTGACACCGGACGAGCGTTCGCCACTCGTTGGAAGCTTCGGCCATCTTTTGGACCGTTTTGGGTCGCACCACAGTTCTCCCTCCAACGAGCTCGCTTCCCGACCTATACCTCCGGAAAACGTGTCAGGGAGCATGCCAGGAGTGTGGGTTGAAGTCCTCGGAGCACGAGACCCGAAGATCGAAAGACTTATGACCAATACGGAGCAAAGGGAAGAAACCGTCGGGGGACCGCTTTTTACCCCAGGACGAGAAAACTGAGTCCGGGGCATTCCCGCTCGCGTTTTCTTGGGACGAGCACCGGAAGTCCTCGAGCTCAGCCCGTTTCCTTCGCTGCAAGTGCATTTCCAGTGGTTTCTGACACCGGACGAGCGTTCGCCACTCGTTGGAAGCTTCGGCCATCTTTTGGACCGTTTTGGGTCGCACCACAGTTCTCCCTCCAACGAGCTCGCTTCCCGACCTATACCTCCGGAAAACGTGTCAGGGAGCATGCCAGGAGTGTGGGTTGAAGTCCTCGGAGCACGAGACCCGAAGATCGAAAGACTTATGACCAATACGGAGCAAAGGGAAGAAACCGTCGGGGGACCGCTTTTTACCCCAGGACGAGAAAACTGAGTCCGGGGCTTTCCCGCTCGCGTTTTCTTGGGACGAGCACCGGAAGTCCTCGAGCTCCGCCCGTTTCCTTCGCTGCAAGTGCATTTCCAGTGGTTTCTGACACCGGACGAGCGTTCGCCACTCGTTGGAAGCCTCGGCCATCTTTTGGACCGTTTTGGGTCGCACCACAGTTCTCCCTCCAACGAGCTCGCTTCCCGACCTATACCTCCGGAAAACGTGTCAGGGAGCATGCCAGGAGTGTGGGTTGAAGTCCTCGGAGCACGAGACCCGAAGATCGAAAGACTTATGACCAATACGGAGCAAAGGGAAGAAACCGTCGGGGGACCGCTTTTTACCCCAGGACGAGAAAACTGAGTCCGGGGCTTTCCCGCTCGCGTTTTCTTGGGACGAGCACCGGAAGTCCTCGAGCTCCGCCCGTTTCCTTCGCTGCAAGTGCATTTCCAGTGGTTTCTGACACCGGACGAGCGTTCGCCACTCGTTGGAAGCCTCGGCCATCTTTTGGACCGTTTTGGGTCGCACCACAGTTCTCCCTCCAACGAGCTCGCTTCCCGACCTATACCTCCGGAAAACGTGTCAGGGAGAATGCCAGGAGTGTGGGTTGAAGTCCTCGGAGCACGAGACCCGAAGATCGAAAGACTTATGACCAATACGGAGCAAAGGGAAGAAACCGTCGGGGGACCGCTTTTTACCCCAGGACGAGAAAACTGAGTCCGGGGCATTCCCGCTCGCGTTTTCTTGGGACGAGCACCGGAAGTCCTCGAGCTCAGCCCGTTTCCTTCGCTGCAAGTGCATTTCCAGTGGTTTCTGACACCGGACGAGCGTTCGCCACTCGTTGGAAGCTTCGGCCATCTTTTGGACCGTTTTGGGTCGCACCACAGTTCTCCCTCCAACGAGCTCGCTTCCCGACCTATACCTCCGGAAAACGTGTCAGGGAGCATGCCAGGAGTGTGGGTTGAAGTCCTCGGAGCACGAGACCCGAAGATCGAAAGACTTATGACCAATACGGAGCAAAGGGAAGAAACCGTCGGGGGACCGCTTTTTACCCCAGGACGAGAAAACTGAGTCCGGGGCTTTCCCGCTCGCGTTTTCTTGGGACGAGCACCGGAAGTCCTCGAGCTCAGCCCGTTTCCTTCGCTGCAAGTGCATTTCCAGTGGTTTCTGACACCGGACGAGCGTTCGCCACTCGTTGGAAGCTTCGGCCATCTTTTGGACCGTTTTGGGTCGCACCACAGTTCTCCCTCCAACGAGCTCGCTTCCCGACCTATACCTCCGGAAAACGTGTCAGGGAGCATGCCAGGAGTGTGGGTTGAAGTCCTCGGAGCACGAGACCCGAAGATTGAAAGACTTATGACCAATACGGAGCAAAGGGAAGAAACCGTCGGGGGACCGCTTTTTACCCCAGGACGAGAAAACTGAGTCCGGGGCATTCCCGCTCGCGTTTTCTTGGGACGAGCACCGGAAGTCCTCGAGCTCAGCCCGTTTCCTTCGCTGCAAGTGCATTTCCAGTGGTTTCTGACACCGGACGAGCGTTCGCCACTCGTTGGAAGCTTCGGCCATCTTTTGGACCGTTTTGGGTCGCACCACAGTTCTCCCTCCAACGAGCTCGCTTCCCGACCTATACCTCCGGAAAACGTGTCAGGGAGCATGCCATGAGTGTGGGTTGAAGTCCTCGGAGCACGAGAACCGAAGATCGAAAGACTTATGACCAATACGGAGCAAAGGGAAGAAACCGTCGGGGGACCGCTTTTTACCCCAGGACGAGAAAACTGAGTCCGGGGCATTCCCGCTCGCGTTTTCTTGGGACGAGCACCGGAAGTCCTCGAGCTCAGCCCGTTTCCTTCGCTGCAAGTGCATTTCCAGTGGTTTCTGACACGGGACGAGCGTTCGCCACTCGTTGGAAGCTTCGGCCATCTTTTGGACCGTTTTGGGTCGCACCACAGTTCTCCCTCCAACGAGCTCGCTTCCCGACCTATACCTCCGGAAAACGTGTCAGGGAGCATGCCATGAGTGTGGGTTGAAGTCCTCGGAGCACGAGACCCGAAGATCGAAAGAGTTATGACCAATACGGAGCAAAGGGAAGAAACCGTCGGGGGACCGCTTTTTACCCCAGGACGAGAAAACTGAGTCCGGGGCATTCCCGCTCGCGTTTTCTTGGGACGAGCACCGGAAGTCCTCGAGCTCAGCCCGTTTCGTTCGCTGCAAGTGCATTTCCAGTGGTTTCTGACACCGGACGAGCGTTCGCCACTCGTTGGAAGCTTCGGCCATCTTTTGGACCGTTTTGGGTCGCACCACAGTTCTCCCTCCAACGAGCTCGCTTCCCGACCTATACCTCCGGAAAACGTGTCAGGGAGCATGCCAGGAGTGTGGGTTGAAGTCCTCGGAGCACGAGAACCGAAGATCGAAAGACTTATGACCAATACGGAGCAAAGGGAAGAAACCGTCGGGGGACCGCTTTTTACCCCAGGACGAGAAAACTGAGTCCGGGGCATTCCCGCTCGCGTTTTCTTGGGACGAGCACCGGAAGTCCTCGAGCTCAGCCCGTTTCCTTCGCTGCAAGTGCATTTCCAGTGGTTTCTGACACCGGACGAGCGTTCGCCACTCGTTGGAAGCTTCGGCCATCTTTTGGACCGTTTTGGGTCGCACCACAGTTCTCCCTCCAACGAGCTCGCTTCCCGACCTATACCTCCGGAAAACGTGTCAGGGAGCATGCCAGGAGTGTGGGTTGAAGTCCTCGGAGCACGAGACCCGAAGATCGAAAGACTTATGACCAATACGGAGCAAAGGGAAGAAACCGTCGGGGGACCGCTTTTTACCCCAGGACGAGAAAACTGAGTCCGGGGCATTCCCGCTCGCGTTTTCTTGGGACGAGCACCGGAAGTCCTCGAGCTCAGCCCGTTTCCTTCGCTGCAAGTGCATTTCCAGTGGTTTCTGACACCGGACGAGCGTTCGCCACTCGTTGGAAGCTTCGGCCATCTTTTGGACCGTTTTGGGTCGCACCACAGTTCTCCCTCCAACGAGCTCGCTTCCCGACCTATACCTCCGGAAAACGTGTCAGGGAGCATGCCAGGAGTGTGGGTTGAAGTCCTCGGAGCACGAGACCCGAAGATCGAAAGACTTATGACCAATACGGAGCAAAGGGAAGAAACGGTCGGAGGACCGCTTTTTACCCCAGGACGAGAAAACTGAGTCCGGGGCATTCCCGCTCGCGCTTTCTTGGGACGAGCACCGGAAGTCCTCGAGCTCAGCCCGTTTCCTTCGCTGCAAGTGCATTTCCAGTGGTTTCTGACACGGGACGAGCGTTCGCCACTCGTTGGAAGCTTCGGCCATCTTTTGGACCGTTTTGGGTCGCACCACAATTCTCCCTCCAACGAGCTCGCTTCCCGACCTATACCTCCGGAAAACGTGTCAGGGAGCATGCCATGAGTGTGGGTTGAAGTCCTCGGAGCACGAGACCCGAAGATCGAAAGACTTATGACCATTACGGAGCAAAGGGAAGAAACCGTCGGGGGACCGCTTTTTACCCCAGGACGAGAAAACTGAGTCCGGGGCATTCCCGCTCGCGTTTTCTTGGGACGAGCACCGGAAGTCCTCGAGCTCAGCCCGTTTCGTTCGCTGCAAGTGCATTTCCAGTGGTTTCTGACACCGGACGAGCGTTCGCCACTCGTTGGAAGCTTCGGCCATCTTTTGGACCGTTTTGGGTCGCACCACAGTTCTCCCTCCAACGAGCTCGCTTCCCGACCTATACCTCCGGAAAACGTGTCAGGGAGCATGCCAGGAGTGTGGGTTGAAGTCCTCGGAGCACGAGACCCGAAGATCGAAAGACTTATGACCAATACGGAGCAAAGGGAAGAAACCGTCGGGGGACCGCTTTTTACCCCAGGACGAGAAAACTGAGTCCGGGGCATTCCCGCTCGCGTTTTCTTGGGACGAGCACCGGAAGTCCTCGAGCTCAGCCCGTTTCCTTCGCTGCAAGTGCATTTCCAGTGGTTTCTGACACCGGACGAGCGTTCGCCACTCGTTGGAAGCTTCGGCCATCTTTTGGACCGTTTTGGGTCGCACCACAGTTCTCCCTCCAACGAGCTCGCTTCCCGACCTATACCTCCGGAAAACGTGTCAGGGAGCATGCCAGGAGTGTGGGTTGAAGTCCTCGGAGCACGAGACCCGAAGATCGAAAGACTTATGACCAATACGGAGCAAAGGGAAGAAACTGTCGGAGGACCGCTTTTTACCCCAGGACGAGAAAACTGAGTCCGGGGCATTCCCGCTCGCGTTTTCTTGGGACGAGCACCGGAAGTCCTCGAGCTCAGCCCGTTTCCTTCGCTGCAAGTGAATTTCCAGTGGTTTCTGACACGGGACGAGCGTTCGCCACTCGTTGGAAGCTTCGGCCATCTTTTGGACCGTTTTGGGTCGCACCACAGTTCTCCCTCCAACGAGCTCGCTTCCCGACCTATACCTCCGGAAAACGTGTCAGGGAGCATGCCAGGAGTGTGGGTTGAAGTCCTCGGAGCACGAGAACCGAAGATCGAAAGACTTATGACCAATACGGAGCAAAGGGAAGAAACCGTCGGGGGACCGCTTTTTACCCCAGGACGAGAAAACTGAGTCCGGGGCATTCCCGCTCGCGTTTTCTTGGGACGAGCACCGGAAGTCCTCGAGCTCAGCCCGTTTCGTTCGCTGCAAGTGCATTTCCAGTGGTTTCTGACACCGGACGAGCGTTCGCCACTCGTTAGAAGCTTCGGCCATCTTTTGGACCGTTTTGGGTCGCACCACAGTTCTCCCTCCAACGAGCTCGCTTCCCGACCTATACCTCCGGAAAACGTGTCAGGGAGCATGCCAGGAGTGTGGGTTGAAGTCCTCGGAGCACGAGACCCGAAGATCGAAAGACTTATGACCAATACGGAGCAAAGGGAAGAAACGGTCGGAGGACCGCTTTTTACCCCAGGACGAGAAAACTGAGTCCGGGGCATTCCCGCTCGCGTTTTCTTGGGACGAGCACCGGAAGTCCTCGAGCTCAGCCCGTTTCCTTCGCTGCAAGTGCATTTCCAGTGGTTTCTGACACGGGACGAGCGTTCGCCACTCGTTGGAAGCTTCGGCCATCTTTTGGACCGTTTTGGGTCGCACCACAATTCTCCCTCCAACGAGCTCGCTTCCCGACCTATACCTCCGGAAAACGTGTCAGGGAGCATGCCATGAGTGTGGGTTGAAGTCCTCGGAGCACGAGACCCGAAGATCGAAAGACTTATGACCATTACGGAGCAAAGGGAAGAAACCGTCGGGGGACCGCTTTTTACCCCAGGACGAGAAAACTGAGTCCGGGGCATTCCCGCTCGCGTTTTCTTGGGACGAGCACCGGAAGTCCTCGAGCTCAGCCCGTTTCGTTCGCTGCAAGTGCATTTCCAGTGGTTTCTGACACCGGACGAGCGTTCGCCACTCGTTGGAAGCTTCGGCCATCTTTTGGACCGTTTTGGGTCGCACCACAGTTCTCCCTCCAACGAGCTCGCTTCCCGACCTATACCTCCGGAAAACGTGTCAGGGAGCATGCCAGGAGTGTGGGTTGAAGTCCTCGGAGCACGAGACCCGAAGATCGAAAGACTTATGACCAATACGGAGCAAAGGGAAGAAACCGTCGGGGGACCGCTTTTTACCCCAGGACGAGAAAACTGAGTCCGGGGCATTCCCGCTCGCGTTTTCTTGGGACGAGCACCGGAAGTCCTCGAGCTCAGCGCGTTTCCTTCGCTGCAAGTGCATTTCCAGTGGTTTCTGACACCGGACGAGCGTTCGCCACTCGTTGGAAGCTTCGGCCATCTTTTGGACCGTTTTGGGTCGCACCACAGTTCTCCCTCCAACGAGCTCGCTTCCCGACCTATACCTCCGGAAAACGTGTCAGGGAGCATGCCAGGAGTGTGGGTTGAAGTCCTCGGAGCACGAGACCCGAAGATCGAAAGACTTATGACCAATACGGAGCAAAGGGAAGAAACTGTCGGAGGACCGCTTTTTACCCCAGGACGAGAAAACTGAGTCCGGGGCATTCCCGCTCGCGTTTTCTTGGGACGAGCACCGGAAGTCCTCGAGCTCAGCCCGTTTCCTTCGCTGCAAGTGCATTTCCAGTGGTTTCTGACACGGGACGAGCGTTCGCCACTCGTTGGAAGCTTCGGCCATCTTTTGGACCGTTTTGGGTCGCACCACAGTTCTCCCTCCAACGAGCTCGCTTCCCGACCTATACCTCCGGAAAACGTGTCAGGGAGCATGCCAGGAGTGTGGGTTGAAGTCCTCGGAGCACGAGAACCGAAGATCGAAAGACTTATGACCAATACGGAGCAAAGGGAAGAAACCGTCGGGGGACCGCTTTTTACCCCAGGACGAGAAAACTGAGTCCGGGGCAATCCCGCTCGCGTTTTCTTGGGACGAGCACCGGAAGTCCTCGAGCTCAGCCCGTTTCGTTCGCTGCAAGTGCATTTCCAGTGGTTTCTGACACCGGACGAGCGTTCGCCACTCGTTAGAAGCTTCGGCCATCTTTTGGACCGTTTTGGGTCGCACCACAGTTCTCCCTCCAACGAGCTCGCTTCCCGACCTATACCTCCGGAAAACGTGTCAGGGAGCATGCCAGGAGTGTGGGTTGAAGTCCTCGGAGCACGAGACCCGAAGATCGAAAGACTTATGACCAATACGGAGCAAAGGGAAGAAACCGTCGGGGGACCGCTTTTTACCCCAGGACGAGAAAACTGAGTCCGGGGCATTCCCGCTCGCGTTTTCTTGGGACGAGCACCGGAAGTCCTCGAGCTCAGCCCGTTTCCTTCGCTGCAAGTGCATTTCCAGTGGTTTCTGACACCGGACGAGCGTTCGCCACTCGTTGGAAGCTTCGGCCATCTTTTGGACCGTTTTGGGTCGCACCACAGTTCTCCCTCCAACGAGCTCGCTTCCCGACCTATACCTCCGGAAAACGTGTCAGGGAGCATGCCAGGAGTGTGGGTTGAAGTCCTCGGAGCACGAGACCCGAAGATCGAAAGACTTATGACCAATACGGAGCAAAGGGAAGAAACCGTCGGGGGACCGCTTTTTACCCCAGGACGAGAAAACTGAGTCCGGGGCATTCCCGCTCGCGTTTTCTTGGGACGAGCACCGGAAGTCCTCGAGCTCAGCCCGTTTCCTTCGCTGCAAGTGCATTTCCAGTGGTTTCTGACACCGGACGAGCGTTCGCCACTCGTTGGAAGCTTCGGCCATCTTTTGGACCGTTTTGGGTCGCACCACAGTTCTCCCTCCAACGAGCTCGCTTCCCGACCTATACCTCCGGAAAACGTGTCAGGGAGCATGCCAGGAGTGTGGGTTGAAGTCCTCGGAGCACGAGACCCGAAGATCGAGAGACTTATGACCAATACGGAGCAAAGGGAAGAAACCGTCGGGGGACCGCTTTTTACCCCAGGACGAGAAAACTGAGTCCGGGGCATTCCCGCTCGCGTTTTCTTGGGACGAGCACCGGAAGTCCTCGAGCTCAGCCCGTTTCCTTCGCTGCAAGTGCATTTCCAGTGGTTTATTACACCGGACGAGCGTTCGCCACTCGTTGGAAGCTTCGGCCATCTTTTGGACCGTTTTGGGTCGCACCACAGTTCTCCCTCCAACGAGCTCGCTTCCCGACCTATACCTCCGGAAAACGTGTCAGGGAGCATGCCATGAGTGTGGGTTGAAGTTCTCGGAGCACGAGACCCGAAGATCGAAAGACTTATGACCATTACGGAGCAAAGGGAAGAAACCGTCGGGGGACCGCTTTTTACCCCAGGACGAGAAAACTGAGTCCGGGGCATTCCCGCTCGCGTTTTCTTGGGACGAGCACCGGAAGTCCTCGAGCTCAGCCCGTTTCCTTCGCTGCAAGTGCATTTCCAGTGGTTTCTGACACCGGACGAGCGTTCGCCACTCGTTGGAAGCTTCGGCCATCTTTTGGACCGTTTTGGGTCGCACCACAGTTCTCCCTCCAACGAGCTCGCTTCCCGACCTATACCTCCAGAAAACGTGTCAGGGAGCATGCCAGGGTGTGGGTTGAAGTCCTCGGAGCACGAGACCCGAAGATCGAAAGACTTATGACCAATACGGAGCAAAGGGAAGAAACCGTCGGGGGACCGCTTTTTACCCCAGGACGAGAAAACTGAGTCCGGGGCATTCCCGCTCGCGTTTTCTTGGGACGAGCACCGGAAGTCCTCGAGCTCAGCCCGTTTCGTTCGCTGCAAGTGCATTTCCAGTGGTTTCTGACACCGGACGAGCGTTCGCCACTCGTTGGAAGCTTCGGCCATCTTTTGGACCGTTTTGGGTCGCACCACAATTCTCCCTCCAACGAGCTCGCTTCCCGACCTATACCTCCGGAAAACGTGTCAGGGAGCATGCCAGGAGTGTGGGTTGAAGTCCTCGGAGCACGAGACCCGAAGATCGAGAGACTTATGACCAATACGGAGCAAAGGGAAGAAACCGTCGGGGGACCGCTTTTTACCCCAGGACGAGAAAACTGAGTCCGGGGCATTCCCGCTCGCGTTTTCTTGGGACGAGCACCGGAAGTCCTCGAGCTCAGCCCGTTTCCTTCGCTGCAAGTGCATTTCCAGTGGTTTCTGACACCGGACGAGCGTTCGCCACTCGTTGGAAGCTTCGGCCATCTTTTGGACCGTTTTGGGTCGCACCACAGTTCTCCCTCCAACGAGCTCGCTTCCCGACCTATACCTCCGGAAAACGTGTCAGGGAGCATGCCAGGAGTGTGGGTTGAAGTCCTCGGAGCACGAGACCCGAAGATCGAGAGACTTATGACCAATACGGAGCAAAGGGAAGAAACCGTCGGGGGACCGCTTTTTACCCCAGGACGAGAAAACTGAGTCCGGGGCATTCCCGCTCGCGTTTTCTTGGGACGAGCACCGGAAGTCCTCGAGCTCAGCCCGTTTCCTTCGCTGCAAGTGCATTTCCAGTGGTTTCTGACACCGGACGAGCGTTCGCCACTCGTTGGAAGCTTCGGCCATCTTTTGGACCGTTTTGGGTCGCACCACAGTTCTCCCTCCAACGAGCTCGCTTCCCGACCTATACCTCCGGAAAACGTGTCAGGGAGCATGCCAGGAGTGTGGGTTGAAGTCCTCGGAGCACGAGACCCGAAGATCGAGAGACTTATGACCAATACGGAGCAAAGGGAAGAAACCGTTGGGGGACCGCTTTTTACCCCAGGACGAGAAAACTGAGTCCGGGGCATTCCCGCTCGCGTTTTCTTGGGACGAGCACCGGAAGTCCTCGAGCTCAGCCCGTTTCCTTCGCTGCAAGTGCATTTCCAGTGGTTTCTGACACCGGACGAGCGTTCGCCACTCGTTGGAAGCTTCGGCCATCTTTTGGACCGTTTTGGGTCGCACCACAGTTCTCCCTCCAACGAGCTCGCTTCCCGACCTATACCTCCGGAAAACGTGTCAGGGAGCATGCCAGGAGTGTGGGTTGAAGTCCTCGGAGCACGAGACCCGAAGATCGAGAGACTTATGACCAATACGGAGCAAAGGGAAGAAACCGTCGGGGGACCGCTTTTTACCCCAGGACGAGAAAACTGAGTCCGGGGCATTCCCGCTCGCGTTTTCTTGGGACGAGCACCGGAAGTCCTCGAGCTCAGCCCGTTTCCTTCGCTGCAAGTGCATTTCCAGTGGTTTCTGACACCGGACGAGCGTTCGCCACTCGTTGGAAGCTTCGGCCATCTTTTGGACCGTTTTGGGTCGCACCACAGTTCTCCCTCCAACGAGCTCGCTTCCCGACCTATACCTCCGGAAAACGTGTCAGGGAGCATGCCAGGAGTGTGGGTTGAAGTCCTCGGAGCACGAGACCCGAAGATCGAGAGACTTATGACCAATACGGAGCAAAGGGAAGAAACCGTCGGGGGACCGCTTTTTACCCCAGGACGAGAAAACTGAGTCCGGGGCATTCCCGCTCGCGTTTTCTTGGGACGAGCACCGGAAGTCCTCGAGCTCAGCCCGTTTCCTTCGCTGCAAGTGCATTTCCAGTGGTTTCTGACACCGGACGAGCGTTCGCCACTCGTTGGAAGCTTCGGCCATCTTTTGGACCGTTTTGGGTCGCACCACAGTTCTCCCTCCAACGAGCTCGCTTCCCGACCTATACCTCCGGAAAACGTGTCAGGGAGCATGCCAGGAGTGTGGGTTGAAGTCCTCGGAGCACGAGACCCGAAGATCGAGAGACTTATGACCAATACGGAGCAAAGGGAAGAAACCGTTGGGGGACCGCTTTTTACCCCAGGACGAGAAAACTGAGTCCGGGGCATTCCCGCTCGCGTTTTCTTGGGACGAGCACCGGAAGTCCTCGAGCTCAGCCCGTTTCCTTCGCTGCAAGTGCATTTCCAGTGGTTTCTGACACCGGACGAGCGTTCGCCACTCGTTGGAAGCTTCGGCCATCTTTTGGACCGTTTTGGGTCGCACCACAGTTCTCCCTCCAACGAGCTCGCTTCCCGACCTATACCTCCGGAAAACGTGTCAGGGAGCATGCCAGGAGTGTGGGTTGAAGTCCTCGGAGCACGAGACCCGAAGATCGAGAGACTTATGACCAATACGGAGCAAAGGGAAGAAACCGTCGGGGGACCGCTTTTTACCCCAGGACGAGAAAACTGAGTCCGGGGCATTCCCGCTCGCGTTTTCTTGGGACGAGCACCGGAAGTCCTCGAGCTCAGCCCGTTTCCTTCGCTGCAAGTGCATTTCCAGTGGTTTCTGACACCGGACGAGCGTTCGCCACTCGTTGGAAGCTTCGGCCATCTTTTGGACCGTTTTGGGTCGCACCACAGTTCTCCCTCCAACGAGCTCGCTTCCCGACCTATACCTCCGGAAAACGTGTCAGGGAGCATGCCAGGAGTGTGGGTTGAAGTCCTCGGAGCACGAGACCCGAAGATCGAGAGACTTATGACCAATACGGAGCAAAGGGAAGAAACCGTCGGGGGACCGCTTTTTACCCCAGGACGAGAAAACTGAGTCCGGGGCATTCCCGCTCGCGTTTTCTTGGGACGAGCACCGGAAGTCCTCGAGCTCAGCCCGTTTCCTTCGCTGCAAGTGCATTTCCAGTGGTTTCTGACACCGGACGAGCGTTCGCCACTCGTTGGAAGCTTCGGCCATCTTTTGGACCGTTTTGGGTCGCACCACAGTTCTCCCTCCAACGAGCTCGCTTCCCGACCTATACCTCCGGAAAACGTGTCAGGGAGCATGCCAGGAGTGTGGGTTGAAGTCCTCGGAGCACGAGACCCGAAGATCGAGAGACTTATGACCAATACGGAGCAAAGGGAAGAAACCGTTGGGGGACCGCTTTTTACCCCAGGACGAGAAAACTGAGTCCGGGGCATTCCCGCTCGCGTTTTCTTGGGACGAGCACCGGAAGTCCTCGAGCTCAGCCCGTTTCCTTCGCTGCAAGTGCATTTCCAGTGGTTTCTGACACCGGACGAGCGTTCGCCACTCGTTGGAAGCTTCGGCCATCTTTTGGACCGTTTTGGGTCGCACCACAGTTCTCCCTCCAACGAGCTCGCTTCCCGACCTATACCTCCGGAAAACGTGTCAGGGAGCATGCCAGGAGTGTGGGTTGAAGTCCTCGGAGCACGAGACCCGAAGATCGAGAGACTTATGACCAATACGGAGCAAAGGGAAGAAACCGTCGGGGGACCGCTTTTTACCCCAGGACGAGAAAACTGAGTCCGGGGCATTCCCGCTCGCGTTTTCTTGGGACGAGCACCGGAAGTCCTCGAGCTCAGCCCGTTTCCTTCGCTGCAAGTGCATTTCCAGTGGTTTCTGACACCGGACGAGCGTTCGCCACTCGTTGGAAGCTTCGGCCATCTTTTGGACCGTTTTGGGTCGCACCACAGTTCTCCCTCCAACGAGCTCGCTTCCCGACCTATACCTCCGGAAAACGTGTCAGGGAGCATGCCAGGAGTGTGGGTTGAAGTCCTCGGAGCACGAGACCCGAAGATCGAGAGACTTATGACCAATACGGAGCAAAGGGAAGAAACCGTCGGGGGACCGCTTTTTACCCCAGGACGAGAAAACTGAGTCCGGGGCATTCCCGCTCGCGTTTTCTTGGGACGAGCACCGGAAGTCCTCGAGCTCAGCCCGTTTCCTTCGCTGCAAGTGCATTTCCAGTGGTTTCTGACACCGGACGAGCGTTCGCCACTCGTTGGAAGCTTCGGCCATCTTTTGGACCGTTTTGGGTCGCACCACAGTTCTCCCTCCAACGAGCTCGCTTCCCGACCTATACCTCCGGAAAACGTGTCAGGGAGCATGCCATGAGTGTGGGTTGAAGTTCTCGGAGCACGAGACCCGAAGATCGAAAGACTTATGACCATTACGGAGCAAAGGGAAGAAACCGTCGGGGGACCGCTTTTTACCCCAGGACGAGAAAACTGAGTCCGGGGCATTCCCGCTCGCGTTTTCTTGGGACGAGCACCGGAAGTCCTCGAGCTCAGCCCGTTTCCTTCGCTGCAAGTGCATTTCCAGTGGTTTCTGACACCGGACGAGCGTTCGCCACTCGTTGGAAGCTTCGGCCATCTTTTGGACCGTTTTGGGTCGCACCACAGTTCTCCCTCCAACGAGCTCGCTTCCCGACCTATACCTCCAGAAAACGTGTCAGGGAGCATGCCAGGGTGTGGGTTGAAGTCCTCGGAGCACGAGACCCGAAGATCGAAAGACTTATGACCAATACGGAGCAAAGGGAAGAAACCGTCGGGGGACCGCTTTTTACCCCAGGACGAGAAAACTGAGTCCGGGGCATTCCCGCTCGCGTTTTCTTGGGACGAGCACCGGAAGTCCTCGAGCTCAGCCCGTTTCGTTCGCTGCAAGTGCATTTCCAGTGGTTTCTGACACCGGACGAGCGTTCGCCACTCGTTGGAAGCTTCGGCCATCTTTTGGACCGTTTTGGGTCGCACCACAATTCTCCCTCCAACGAGCTCGCTTCCCGACCTATACCTCCGGAAAACGTGTCAGGGAGCATGCCAGGAGTGTGGGTTGAAGTCCTCGGAGCACGAGACCCGAAGATCGAGAGACTTATGACCAATACGGAGCAAAGGGAAGAAACCGTCGGGGGACCGCTTTTTACCCCAGGACGAGAAAACTGAGTCCGGGGCATTCCCGCTCGCGTTTTCTTGGGACGAGCACCGGAAGTCCTCGAGCTCAGCCCGTTTCCTTCGCTGCAAGTGCATTTCCAGTGGTTTCTGACACCGGACGAGCGTTCGCCACTCGTTGGAAGCTTCGGCCATCTTTTGGACCGTTTTGGGTCGCACCACAGTTCTCCCTCCAACGAGCTCGCTTCCCGACCTATACCTCCGGAAAACGTGTCAGGGAGCATGCCAGGAGTGTGGGTTGAAGTCCTCGGAGCACGAGACCCGAAGATCGAGAGACTTATGACCAATACGGAGCAAAGGGAAGAAACCGTCGGGGGACCGCTTTTTACCCCAGGACGAGAAAACTGAGTCCGGGGCATTCCCGCTCGCGTTTTCTTGGGACGAGCACCGGAAGTCCTCGAGCTCAGCCCGTTTCCTTCGCTGCAAGTGCATTTCCAGTGGTTTCTGACACCGGACGAGCGTTCGCCACTCGTTGGAAGCTTCGGCCATCTTTTGGACCGTTTTGGGTCGCACCACAGTTCTCCCTCCAACGAGCTCGCTTCCCGACCTATACCTCCGGAAAACGTGTCAGGGAGCATGCCAGGAGTGTGGGTTGAAGTCCTCGGAGCACGAGACCCGAAGATCGAGAGACTTATGACCAATACGGAGCAAAGGGAAGAAACCGTTGGGGGACCGCTTTTTACCCCAGGACGAGAAAACTGAGTCCGGGGCATTCCCGCTCGCGTTTTCTTGGGACGAGCACCGGAAGTCCTCGAGCTCAGCCCGTTTCCTTCGCTGCAAGTGCATTTCCAGTGGTTTCTGACACCGGACGAGCGTTCGCCACTCGTTGGAAGCTTCGGCCATCTTTTGGACCGTTTTGGGTCGCACCACAGTTCTCCCTCCAACGAGCTCGCTTCCCGACCTATACCTCCGGAAAACGTGTCAGGGAGCATGCCAGGAGTGTGGGTTGAAGTCCTCGGAGCACGAGACCCGAAGATCGAGAGACTTATGACCAATACGGAGCAAAGGGAAGAAACCGTCGGGGGACCGCTTTTTACCCCAGGACGAGAAAACTGAGTCCGGGGCATTCCCGCTCGCGTTTTCTTGGGACGAGCACCGGAAGTCCTCGAGCTCAGCCCGTTTCCTTCGCTGCAAGTGCATTTCCAGTGGTTTCTGACACCGGACGAGCGTTCGCCACTCGTTGGAAGCTTCGGCCATTTTTTGGACCGTTTTGGGTCGCACCACAGTTCTCCCTCCAACGAGCTCGCTTCCCGACCTATACCTCCGGAAAACGTGTCAGGGAGCATGCCAGGAGTGTGGGTTGAAGTCCTCGGAGCACGAGACCCGAAGATCGAGAGACTTATGACCAATACGGAGCAAAGGGAAGAAACCGTCGGGGGACCGCTTTTTACCCCAGGACGAGAAAACTGAGTCCGGGGCATTCCCGCTCGCGTTTTCTTGGGACGAGCACCGGAAGTCCTCGAGCTCAGCCCGTTTCCTTCGCTGCAAGTGCATTTCCAGTGGTTTCTGACACCGGACGAGCGTTCGCCACTCGTTGGAAGCTTCGGCCATCTTTTGGACCGTTTTGGGTCGCACCACAGTTCTCCCTCCAACGAGCTCGCTTCCCGACCTATACCTCCGGAAAACGTGTCAGGGAGCATGCCAGGAGTGTGGGTTGAAGTCCTCGGAGCACGAGACCCGAAGATCGAGAGACTTATGACCAATACGGAGCAAAGGGAAGAAACCGTTGGGGGACCGCTTTTTACCCCAGGACGAGAAAACTGAGTCCGGGGCATTCCCGCTCGCGTTTTCTTGGGACGAGCACCGGAAGTCCTCGAGCTCAGCCCGTTTCCTTCGCTGCAAGTGCATTTCCAGTGGTTTCTGACACCGGACGAGCGTTCGCCACTCGTTGGAAGCTTCGGCCATCTTTTGGACCGTTTTGGGTCGCACCACAGTTCTCCCTCCAACGAGCTCGCTTCCCGACCTATACCTCCGGAAAACGTGTCAGGGAGCATGCCAGGAGTGTGGGTTGAAGTCCTCGGAGCACGAGACCCGAAGATCGAGAGACTTATGACCAATACGGAGCAAAGGGAAGAAACCGTCGGGGGACCGCTTTTTACCCCAGGACGAGAAAACTGAGTCCGGGGCATTCCCGCTCGCGTTTTCTTGGGACGAGCACCGGAAGTCCTCGAGCTCAGCCCGTTTCCTTCGCTGCAAGTGCATTTCCAGTGGTTTCTGACACCGGACGAGCGTTCGCCACTCGTTGGAAGCTTCGGCCATCTTTTGGACCGTTTTGGGTCGCACCACAGTTCTCCCTCCAACGAGCTCGCTTCCCGACCTATACCTCCGGAAAACGTGTCAGGGAGCATGCCAGGAGTGTGGGTTGAAGTCCTCGGAGCACGAGACCCGAAGATCGAGAGACTTATGACCAATACGGAGCAAAGGGAAGAAACCGTCGGGGGACCGCTTTTTACCCCAGGACGAGAAAACTGAGTCCGGGGCATTCCCGCTCGCGTTTTCTTGGGACGAGCACCGGAAGTCCTCGAGCTCAGCCCGTTTCCTTCGCTGCAAGTGCATTTCCAGTGGTTTCTGACACCGGACGAGCGTTCGCCACTCGTTGGAAGCTTCGGCCATCTTTTGGACCGTTTTGGGTCGCACCACAGTTCTCCCTCCAACGAGCTCGCTTCCCGACCTATACCTCCGGAAAACGTGTCAGGGAGCATGCCAGGAGTGTGGGTTGAAGTCCTCGGAGCACGAGACCCGAAGATCGAGAGACTTATGACCAATACGGAGCAAAGGGAAGAAACCGTCGGGGGACCGCTTTTTACCCCAGGACGAGAAAACTGAGTCCGGGGCATTCCCGCTCGCGTTTTCTTGGGACGAGCACCGGAAGTCCTTGAGCTCAGCCCGTTTCCTTCGCTGCAAGTGCATTTCCAGTGGTTTCTGACACCGGATGAGCGTTCGCCACTCGTTGGAAGCTTCGGCCATCTTTTGGACCGTTTTGGGTCGCACCACAGTTCTCCCTCCAACGAGCTCGCTTCCCGACCTATACCTCCGGAAAACGTGTCAGGGAGCATGCCAGGAGTGTGGGTTGAAGTCCTCGGAGCACGAGACCCGAAGATCGAGAGACTTATGACCAATACGGAGCAAAGGGAAGAAACCGTCGGGGGACCGCTTTTTACCCCAGGACGAGAAAACTGAGTCCGGGGCATTCCCGCTCGCGTTTTCTTGGGACGAGCACCGGAAGTCCTCGAGCTCAGCCCGTTTCCTTCGCTGCAAGTGCATTTCCAGTGGTTTCTGACACCGGACGAGCGTTCGCCACTCGTTGGAAGCTTCGGCCATCTTTTGGACCGTTTTGGGTCGCACCACAGTTCTCCCTCCAACGAGCTCGCTTCCCGACCTATACCTCCGGAAAACGTGTCAGGGAGCATGCCAGGAGTGTGGGTTGAAGTCCTCGGAGCACGAGACCCGAAGATCGAGAGACTTATGACCAATACGGAGCAAAGGGAAGAAACCGTTGGGGGACCGCTTTTTACCCCAGGACGAGAAAACTGAGTCCGGGGCATTCCCGCTCGCGTTTTCTTGGGACGAGCACCGGAAGTCCTCGAGCTCAGCCCGTTTCCTTCGCTGCAAGTGCATTTCCAGTGGTTTCTGACACCGGACGAGCGTTCGCCACTCGTTGGAAGCTTCGGCCATCTTTTGGACCGTTTTGGGTCGCACCACAGTTCTCCCTCCAACGAGCTCGCTTCCCGACCTATACCTCCGGAAAACGTGTCAGGGAGCATGCCAGGAGTGTGGGTTGAAGTCCTCGGAGCACGAGACCCGAAGATCGAGAGACTTATGACCAATACGGAGCAAAGGGAAGAAACCGTCGGGGGACCGCTTTTTACCCCAGGACGAGAAAACTGAGTCCGGGGCATTCCCGCTCGCGTTTTCTTGGGACGAGCACCGGAAGTCCTCGAGCTCAGCCCGTTTCCTTCGCTGCAAGTGCATTTCCAGTGGTTTCTGACACCGGACGAGCGTTCGCCACTCGTTGGAAGCTTCGGCCATCTTTTGGACCGTTTTGGGTCGCACCACAGTTCTCCCTCCAACGAGCTCGCTTCCCGACCTATACCTCCGGAAAACGTGTCAGGGAGCATGCCAGGAGTGTGGGTTGAAGTCCTCGGAGCACGAGACCCGAAGATCGAGAGACTTATGACCAATACGGAGCAAAGGGAAGAAACCGTCGGGGGACCGCTTTTTACCCCAGGACGAGAAAACTGAGTCCGGGGCATTCCCGCTCGCGTTTTCTTGGGACGAGCACCGGAAGTCCTCGAGCTCAGCCCGTTTCCTTCGCTGCAAGTGCATTTCCAGTGGTTTCTGACACCGGACGAGCGTTCGCCACTCGTTGGAAGCTTCGGCCATCTTTTGGACCGTTTTGGGTCGCACCACAGTTCTCCCTCCAACGAGCTCGCTTCCCGACCTATACCTCCGGAAAACGTGTCAGGGAGCATGCCAGGAGTGTGGGTTGAAGTCCTCGGAGCACGAGACCCGAAGATCGAGAGACTTATGACCAATACGGAGCAAAGGGAAGAAACCGTCGGGGGACCGCTTTTTACCCCAGGACGAGAAAACTGAGTCCGGGGCATTCCCGCTCGCGTTTTCTTGGGACGAGCACCGGAAGTCCTCGAGCTCAGCCCGTTTCCTTCGCTGCAAGTGCATTTCCAGTGGTTTCTGACACCGGACGAGCGTTCGCCACTCGTTGGAAGCTTCGGCCATCTTTTGGACCGTTTTGGGTCGCACCACAGTTCTCCCTCCAACGAGCTCGCTTCCCGACCTATACCTCCGGAAAACGTGTCAGGGAGCATGCCAGGAGTGTGGGTTGAAGTCCTCGGAGCACGAGACCCGAAGATCGAGAGACTTATGACCAATACGGAGCAAAGGGAAGAAACCGTCGGGGGACCGCTTTTTACCCCAGGACGAGAAAACTGAGTCCGGGGCATTCCCGCTCGCGTTTTCTTGGGACGAGCACCGGAAGTCCTCGAGCTCAGCCCGTTTCCTTCGCTGCAAGTGCATTTCCAGTGGTTTCTGACACCGGACGAGCGTTCGCCACTCGTTGGAAGCTTCGGCCATCTTTTGGACCGTTTTGGGTCGCACCACAGTTCTCCCTCCAACGAGCTCGCTTCCCGACCTATACCTCCGGAAAACGTGTCAGGGAGCATGCCAGGAGTGTGGGTTGAAGTCCTCGGAGCACGAGACCCGAAGATCGAGAGACTTATGACCAATACGGAGCAAAGGGAAGAAACCGTCGGGGGACCGCTTTTTACCCCAGGACGAGAAAACTGAGTCCGGGGCATTCCCGCTCGCGTTTTCTTGGGACGAGCACCGGAAGTCCTCGAGCTCAGCCCGTTTCCTTCGCTGCAAGTGCATTTCCAGTGGTTTCTGACACCGGACGAGCGTTCGCCACTCGTTGGAAGCTTCGGCCATCTTTTGGACCGTTTTGGGTCGCACCACAGTTCTCCCGCCAACGAGCTCGCTTCCCGACCTATACCTCCGGAAAACGTGTCAGGGAGCATGCCAGGAGTGTGGGTTGAAGTCCTCGGAGCACGAGACCCGAAGATCGAGAGACTTATGACCAATACGGAGCAAAGGGAAGAAACCGTCGGGGGACCGCTTTTTACCCCAGGACGAGAAAACTGAGTCCGGGGCATTCCCGCTCGCGTTTTCTTGGGACGAGCACCGGAAGTCCTCGAGCTCAGCCCGTTTCCTTCGCTGCAAGTGCATTTCCAGTGGTTTCTGACACCGGACGAGCGTTCGCCACTCGTTGGAAGCTTCGGCCATCTTTTGGACCGTTTTGGGTCGCACCACAGTTCTCCCTCCAACGAGCTCGCTTCCCGACCTATACCTCCGGAAAACGTGTCAGGGAGCATGCCAGGAGTGTGGGTTGAAGTCCTCGGAGCACGAGACCCGAAGATCGAGAGACTTATGACCAATACGGAGCAAAGGGAAGAAACCGTCGGGGGACCGCTTTTTACCCCAGGACGAGAAAACTGAGTCCGGGGCATTCCCGCTCGCGTTTTCTTGGGACGAGCACCGGAAGTCCTCGAGCTCAGCCCGTTTCCTTCGCTGCAAGTGCATTTCCAGTGGTTTCTGACACCGGACGAGCGTTCGCCACTCGTTGGAAGCTTCGGCCATCTTTTGGACCGTTTTGGGTCGCACCACAGTTCTCCCTCCAACGAGCTCGCTTCCGACCTATACCTCCGGAAAACGTGTCAGGGAGCATGCCAGGAGTGTGGGTTGAAGTCCTCGGAGCACGAGAACCGAAGATCGAAAGACTTATGACCAATACGGAGCAAAGGGAAGAAACCGTCGGGGGACCGCTTTTTACCCCAGGACGAGAAAACTGAGTCCGGGGCATTCCCGCTCGCGTTTTCTTGGGACGAGCACCGGAAGTCCTCGAGCTCAGCCCGTTTCCTTCGCTGCAAGTGCATTTCCAGTGGTTTCTGACACCGGACGAGCGTTCGCCACTCGTTGGAAGCTTCGGCCATCTTTTGGACCGTTTTGGGTCGCACCACAGTTCTCCCTCCAACGAGCTCGCTTCCCGACCTATACCTCCGGAAAACGTGTCAGGGAGCATGCCAAGAGTGTGGGTTGAAGTCCTCGGAGCACGAGACCCGAAGATCGAGAGACTTATGACCAATACGGAGCAAAGGGAAGAAACCGTCGGGGGACCGCTTTTTACCCCAGGACGAGAAAACTGAGTCCGGGGCATTCCCGCTCGCGTTTTCTTGGGACGAGCACCGGAAGTCCTCGAGCTCAGCCCGTTTCCTTCGCTGCAAGTGCATTTCCAGTGGTTTCTGACACCGGACGAGCGTTCGCCACTCGTTGGAAGCTTCGGCCATCTTTTGGACCGTTTTGGGTCGCACCACAGTTCTCCCTCCAACGAGCTCGCTTCCCGACCTATACCTCCGGAAAACGTGTCAGGGAGCATGCCAGGAGTGTGGGTTGAAGTCCTCGGAGCACGAGACCCGAAGATCGAGAGACTTATGACCAATACGGAGCAAAGGGAAGAAACCGTCGGGGGACCGCTTTTTACCCCAGGACGAGAAAACTGAGTCCGGGGCATTCCCGCTCGCGTTTTCTTGGGACGAGCACCGGAAGTCCTCGAGCTCAGCCCGTTTCCTTCGCTGCAAGTGCATTTCCAGTGGTTTCTGACACCGGACGAGCGTTCGCCACTCGTTGGAAGCTTCGGCCATCTTTTGGACCGTTTTGGGTCGCACCACAGTTCTCCCTCCAACGAGCTCGCTTCCCGACCTATACCTCCGGAAAACGTGTCAGGGAGCATGCCAGGAGTGTGGGTTGAAGTCCTCGGAGCACGAGACCCGAAGATCGAGAGACTTATGACCAATACGGAGCAAAGGGAAGAAACCGTCGGGGGACCGCTTTTTACCCCAGGACGAGAAAACTGAGTCCGGGGCATTCCCGCTCGCGTTTTCTTGGGACGAGCACCGGAAGTCCTCGAGCTCAGCCCGTTTCCTTCGCTGCAAGTGCATTTCCAGTGGTTTCTGACACCGGACGAGCGTTCGCCACTCGTTGGAAGCTTCGGCCATCTTTTGGACCGTTTTGGGTCGCACCACAGTTCTCCCGCCAACGAGCTCGCTTCCCGACCTATACCTCCGGAAAACGTGTCAGGGAGCATGCCAGGAGTGTGGGTTGAAGTCCTCGGAGCACGAGACCCGAAGATCGAGAGACTTATGACCAATACGGAGCAAAGGGAAGAAACCGTCGGGGGACCGCTTTTTACCCCAGGACGAGAAAACTGAGTCCGGGGCATTCCCGCTCGCGTTTTCTTGGGACGAGCACCGGAAGTCCTCGAGCTCAGCCCGTTTCCTTCGCTGCAAGTGCATTTCCAGTGGTTTCTGACACCGGACGAGCGTTCGCCACTCGTTGGAAGCTTCGGCCATCTTTTGGACCGTTTTGGGTCGCACCACAGTTCTCCCTCCAACGAGCTCGCTTCCCGACCTATACCTCCGGAAAACGTGTCAGGGAGCATGCCAGGAGTGTGGGTTGAAGTCCTCGGAGCACGAGACCCGAAGATCGAGAGACTTATGACCAATACGGAGCAAAGGGAAGAAACCGTCGGGGGACCGCTTTTTACCCCAGGACGAGAAAACTGAGTCCGGGGCATTCCCGCTCGCGTTTTCTTGGGACGAGCACCGGAAGTCCTCGAGCTCAGCCCGTTTCCTTCGCTGCAAGTGCATTTCCAGTGGTTTCTGACACCGGACGAGCGTTCGCCACTCGTTGGAAGCTTCGGCCATCTTTTGGACCGTTTTGGGTCGCACCACAGTTCTCCCTCCAACGAGCTCGCTTCCGACCTATACCTCCGGAAAACGTGTCAGGGAGCATGCCAGGAGTGTGGGTTGAAGTCCTCGGAGCACGAGAACCGAAGATCGAAAGACTTATGACCAATACGGAGCAAAGGGAAGAAACCGTCGGGGGACCGCTTTTTACCCCAGGACGAGAAAACTGAGTCCGGGGCATTCCCGCTCGCGTTTTCTTGGGACGAGCACCGGAAGTCCTCGAGCTCAGCCCGTTTCCTTCGCTGCAAGTGCATTTCCAGTGGTTTCTGACACCGGACGAGCGTTCGCCACTCGTTGGAAGCTTCGGCCATCTTTTGGACCGTTTTGGGTCGCACCACAGTTCTCCCTCCAACGAGCTCGCTTCCCGACCTATACCTCCGGAAAACGTGTCAGGGAGCATGCCAAGAGTGTGGGTTGAAGTCCTCGGAGCACGAGACCCGAAGATCGAGAGACTTATGACCAATACGGAGCAAAGGGAAGAAACCGTCGGGGGACCGCTTTTTACCCCAGGACGAGAAAACTGAGTCCGGGGCATTCCCGCTCGCGTTTTCTTGGGACGAGCACCGGAAGTCCTCGAGCTCAGCCCGTTTCCTTCGCTGCAAGTGCATTTCCAGTGGTTTCTGACACCGGACGAGCGTTCGCCACTCGTTGGAAGCTTCGGCCATCTTTTGGACCGTTTTGGGTCGCACCACAGTTCTCCCTCCAACGAGCTCGCTTCCCGACCTATACCTCCGGAAAACGTGTCAGGGAGCATGCCAGGAGTGTGGGTTGAAGTCCTCGGAGCACGAGACCCGAAGATCGAGAGACTTATGACCAATACGGAGCAAAGGGAAGAAACCGTCGGGGGACCGCTTTTTACCCCAGGACGAGAAAACTGAGTCCGGGGCATTCCCGCTCGCGTTTTCTTGGGACGAGCACCGGAAGTCCTCGAGCTCAGCCCGTTTCCTTCGCTGCAAGTGCATTTCCAGTGGTTTCTGACACCGGACGAGCGTTCGCCACTCGTTGGAAGCTTCGGCCATCTTTTGGACCGTTTTGGGTCGCACCACAGTTCTCCCTCCAACGAGCTCGCTTCCCGACCTATACCTCCGGAAAACGTGTCAGGGAGCATGCCAGGAGTGTGGGTTGAAGTCCTCGGAGCACGAGACCCGAAGATCGAGAGACTTATGACCAATACGGAGCAAAGGGAAGAAACCGTCGGGGGACCGCTTTTTACCCCAGGACGAGAAAACTGAGTCCGGGGCATTCCCGCTCGCGTTTTCTTGGGACGAGCACCGGAAGTCCTCGAGCTCAGCCCGTTTCCTTCGCTGCAAGTGCATTTCCAGTGGTTTCTGACACCGGACGAGCGTTCGCCACTCGTTGGAAGCTTCGGCCATCTTTTGGACCGTTTTGGGTCGCACCACAGTTCTCCCTCCAACGAGCTCGCTTCCCGACCTATACCTCCGGAAAACGTGTCAGGGAGCATGCCAGGAGTGTGGGTTGAAGTCCTCGGAGCACGAGACCCGAAGATCGAGAGACTTATGACCAATACGGAGCAAAGGGAAGAAACCGTCGGGGGACCGCTTTTTACCCCAGGACGAGAAAACTGAGTCCGGGGCATTCCCGCTCGCGTTTTCTTGGGACGAGCACCGGAAGTCCTCGAGCTCAGCCCGTTTCCTTCGCTGCAAGTGCATTTCCAGTGGTTTCTGACACCGGACGAGCGTTCGCCACTCGTTGGAAGCTTCGGCCATCTTTTGGACCGTTTTGGGTCGCACCACAGTTCTCCCTCCAACGAGCTCGCTTCCCGACCTATACCTCCGGAAAACGAGTCAGGGAGCATGCCAGGAGTGTGGGTTGAAGTCCTCGGAGCACGAGACCCGAAGATCGAGAGACTTATGACCAATACGGAGCAAAGGGAAGAAACCGTTGGGGGACCGCTTTTTACCCCAGGACGAGAAAACTGAGTCCGGGGCATTCCCGCTCGCGTTTTCTTGGGACAAGCACCGGAAGTCCTCGAGCTCAGCCCGTTTCCTTCGCTGCAAGTGCATTTCCAGTGGTTTCTGACACCGGACGAGCGTTCGCCACTCGTTGGAAGCTTCGGCCATCTTTTGGACCGTTTTGGGTCGCACCACAGTTCTCCCTCCAACGAGCTCGCTTCCCGACCTATACCTCCGGAAAACGTGTCAGGGAGCATGCCAGGAGTGTGGGTTGAAGTCCTCGGAGCACGAGACCCGAAGATCGAGAGACTTATGACCAATACGGAGCAAAGGGAAGAAACCGTCGGGGGACCGCTTTTTACCCCAGGACGAGAAAACTGAGTCCGGGGCATTCCCGCTCGCGTTTTCTTGGGACGAGCACCGGAAGTCCTCGAGCTCAGCCCGTTTCCTTCGCTGCAAGTGCATTTCCAGTGGTTTCTGACACCGGACGAGCGTTCGCCACTCGTTGGAAGCTTCGGCCATCTTTTGGACCGTTTTGGGTCGCACCACAGTTCTCCCTCCAACGAGCTCGCTTCCCGACCTATACCTCCGGAAAACGTGTCAGGGAGCATGCCAGGAGTGTGGGTTGAAGTCCTCGGAGCACGAGACCCGAAGATCGAGAGACTTATGACCAATACGGAGCAAAGGGAAGAAACCGTCGGGGGACCGCTTTTTACCCCAGGACGAGAAAACTGAGTCCGGGGCATTCCCGCTCGCGTTTTCTTGGGACGAGCACCGGAAGTCCTCGAGCTCAGCCCGTTTCCTTCGCTGCAAGTGCATTTCCAGTGGTTTCTGACACCGGACGAGCGTTCGCCACTCGTTGGAAGCTTCGGCCATCTTTTGGACCGTTTTGGGTCGCACCACAGTTCTCCCTCCAACGAGCTCGCTTCCCGACCTATACCTCCGGAAAACGTGTCAGGGAGCATGCCAGGAGTGTGGGTTGAAGTCCTCGGAGCACGAGACCCGAAGATCGAGAGACTTATGACCAATACGGAGCAAAGGGAAGAAACCGTCGGGGGACCGCTTTTTACCCCAGGACGAGAAAACTGAGTCCGGGGCATTCCCGCTCGCGTTTTCTTGGGACGAGCACCGGAAGTCCTCGAGCTCAGCCCGTTTCCTTCGCTGCAAGTGCATTTCCAGTGGTTTCTGACACCGGACGAGCGTTCGCCACTCGTTGGAAGCTTCGGCCATCTTTTGGACCGTTTTGGGTCGCACCACAGTTCTCCCTCCAACGAGCTCGCTTCCCGACCTATACCTCCGGAAAACGTGTCAGGGAGCATGCCAGGAGTGTGGGTTGAAGTCCTCGGAGCACGAGACCCGAAGATCGAGAGACTTATGACCAATACGGAGCAAAGGGAAGAAACCGTCGGGGGACCGCTTTTTACCCCAGGACGAGAAAACTGAGTCCGGGGCATTCCCGCTCGCGTTTTCTTGGGACGAGCACCGGAAGTCCTCGAGCTCAGCCCGTTTCCTTCGCTGCAAGTGCATTTCCAGTGGTTTCTGACACCGGACGAGCGTTCGCCACTCGTTGGAAGCTTCGGCCATCTTTTGGACCGTTTTGGGTCGCACCACAGTTCTCCCTCCAACGAGCTCGCTTCCCGACCTATACCTCCGGAAAACGTGTCAGGGAGCATGCCAGGAGTGTGGGTTGAAGTCCTCGGAGCACGAGACCCGAAGATCGAGAGACTTATGACCAATACGGAGCAAAGGGAAGAAACCGTCGGGGGACCGCTTTTTACCCCAGGACGAGAAAACTGAGTCCGGGGCATTCCCGCTCGCGTTTTCTTGGGACGAGCACCCGAAGTCCTCGAGCTCAGCCCGTTTCCTTCGCTGCAAGTGCATTTCCAGTGGTTTCTGACACCGGACGAGCGTTCGCCACTCGTTGGAAGCTTCGGCCATCTTTTGGACCGTTTTGGGTCGCACCACAGTTCTCCCTCCAACGAGCTCGCTTCCCGACCTATACCTGTCAGGGAGCATGCCAGGAGTGTGGGTTGAAGTCCTCGGAGCACGAGACCCGAAGATCGAAAGACTTATGACCAATACGGAGCAAAGGGAAGAAACCGTCGGGGGACCGCTTTTTACCCCAGGACGAGAAAACTGAGTCCGGGGCATTCCCGCTCGCGTTTTCTTGGGACGAGCACCGGAAGTCCTCGAGCTCAGCCCGTTTCCTTCGCTGCAAGTGCATTTCCAGTGGTTTCTGACACCGGACGAGCGTTCGCCACTCGTTGGAAGCTTCGGCCGTCTTTTGGACCGTTTTGGGTCGCACCATAGTTCTCCCTCCAACGAGCTCGCTTCCCGACCTATACCTCCGGAAAACGTGTCAGGGAGCATGCCAGGAGTGTGGGTTGAAGTCCTCGGAGCACGAGACCCGAAGATCGAAAGACTTATGACCAATACGGAGCAAAGGGAAGAAACCGTCGGGGGACCGCTTTTTACCCCAGGACGAGAAAACTGAGTCCGGGGCATTCCCGCTCGCGTTTTCTTGGGACGACTACCGGAAGTCCTCGAGCTCAGCCCGTTTCCTTCGCTCCAAGTGCATTTCCAGTGGTTTCTGACACCGGACGAGCGTTCGCCACTCGTTGGAAGCTTCGGCCATCTTTTGGACCGTTTTGGGTCGCACCACAGTTCTCCCTCCAACGTGCTCGCTTCCCGACCTATACCTCCGGAAAACGTGTCAGGGAGCATGCCAGGAGTGTGGGTTGAAGTCCTCGGAGCACGAGACCCGAAGATCGAAAGACTTATGACCAATACGGAGCAAAGGGAAGAAACCGTCGGGGGACCGCTTTTTACCCCAGGACGAGAAAACTTAGTCCGGGGCATTCCCGCTCGCGTTTTCTTGGGACGAGCACCGGAAGTCCTCGAGCTCAGCCCGTTTCCTTCGCTGCAAGTGCATTTCCAGTGGTTTCTGACACCGGACGAGCGTTCGCCACTCGTTGGAAGCTTCGGCCATCTTTTGGACCGTTTTGGGTCGCACCACAGTTCTCCCTCCAACGAGCTCGCTTCCCGACCTATACCTCCGGAAAACGTGTCAGGGAGCATGCCAGGAGTGTGGGTTGAAGTCCTCGGAGCACGAGACCCGAAGATCGAAAGACTTATGACCAATACGGAGCAAAGGGAAGAAACCGTCGGGGGACCGCTTTTTACCCCAGGACGAGAAAACTGAGTCCGGGGCATTCCCGCTCGCGTTTTCTTGGGACGAGCACCGGAAGTCCTCGAGCTCAGCCCGTTTCCTTCGCTGCAAGTGCATTTCCAGTGGTTTCTGACACCGGACGAGCGTTCGCCACTCGTTGGAAGCTTCGGCCATCTTTTGGACCGTTTTGGGTCGCACCACAGTTCTCCCTCCAACGAGCTCGCTTCCCGACCTATACCTCCGGAAAACGTGTCAGGGAGCATGCCAGGAGTGTGGGTTGAAGTCCTCGGAGCACGAGACCCGAAGATCGAAAGACTTATGACCAATACGGAGCAAAGGGAAGAAACCGTCGGGGGACCGCTTTTTACCCCAGGACGAGAAAACTGAGTCCGGGGCATTCCCGCTCGCGTTTTCTTGGGACGAGCACCGGAAGTCCTCGAGCTCAGCCCGTTTCCTTCGCTGCAAGTGCATTTCCAGTGGTTTCTGACACCGGACGAGCGTTCGCCACTCGTTGGAAGCTTCGGCCATCTTTTGGACCGTTTTGGGTCGCACCACAGTTCTCCCTCCAACGAGCTCGCTTCCCGACCTATACCTCCGGAAAACGTGTCAGGGAGCATGCCAGGAGTGTGGGTTGAAGTCCTCGGAGCACGAGACCCGAAGATCGAAAGACTTATGACCAATACGGAGCAAAGGGAAGAAACCGTCGGGGGACCGCTTTTTACCCCAGGACGAGAAAACTGAGTCCGGGGCATTCTTGCTCGCGTTTTCTTGGGACGAGCACCGGAAGTCCTCGAGCTCAGCCCGTTTCCTTCGCTGCAAGTGCATTTCCAGTGGTTTCTGACACCGGACGAGCGTTCGCCACTCGTTGGAAGCTTCGGCCATCTTTTGGACCGTTTTGGGTCGCACCACAGTTCTCCCTCCAACGAGCTCGCTTCCCGACCTATACCTCCGGAAAACGTGTCAGGGAGCATGCCAGGAGTGTGGGTTGAAGTCCTCGGAGCACGAGACCCGAAGATCGAAAGACTTATGACCAATACGGAGCAAAGGGAAGAAACCGTCGGGGGACCGCTTTTTACCCCAGGACGAGAAAACTGAGTCCGGGGCATTCCCGCTCGCGTTTTCTTGGGACGAGCACCGGAAGTCCTCGAGCTCAGCCCGTTTCCTTCGCTGCAAGTGCATTTCCAGTGGTTTCTGACACCGGACGAGCGTTCGCCACTCGTTGGAAGCTTCGGCCATCTTTTGGACCGTTTTGGGTCGCACCACAGTTCTCCCTCCAACGAGCTCGCTTCCCGACCTATACCTCCGGAAAACGTGTCAGGGAGCATGCCAGGAGTGTGGGTTGAAGTCCTCGGAGCACGAGCCCGAAGATCGAAAGACTTATGACCAATACGGAGCAAAGGCAAGAAACCGTCGGGGGACCGCTTTTTACCCCAGGACGAGAAAACTGAGTCCGGGGCATTCCCGCTCGCGTTTTCTTGGGACGAGCACCGGAAGTCCTCGAGCTCAGCCCGTTTCCATCGCTGCAAGTCCATTTCCAAGGGTTTATTACACCGGACGAGCGTTCGCCACTCGTTGGAAGCTTCGGCCATCTTTTGGACCGTTTTGGGTCGCACCACAGTTCTCCCTCCAACGAGCTCGCTTCCCGACCTATACCTCCGGAAAACGTGTCAGGGAGCATGCCAGGAGTGTGGGTTGAAGTCCTCGGAGCACGAGACCCGAAGATCGAAAGACTTATGACCAATACGGAGCAAAGGGAAGAAACCGTCGGGGGACCGCTTTTTACCCCAGGACGAGAAAACTGAGTCCGGGGCATTCTTGCTCGCGTTTTCTTGGGACGAGCACCGGAAGTCCTCGAGCTCAGCCCGTTTCCTTCGCTGCAAGTGCATTTCCAGTGGTTTCTGACACCGGACGAGCGTTCGCCACTCGTTGGAAGCTTCGGCCATCTTTTGGACCGTTTTGGGTCGCACCACAGTTCTCCCTCCAACGAGCTCGCTTCCCGACCTATACCTCCGGAAAACGTGTCAGGGAGCATGCCAGGAGTGTGGGTTGAAGTCCTCGGAGCACGAGACCCGAAGATCGAAAGACTTATGACCAATACGGAGCAAAGGGAAGAAACCGTCGGGGGACCGCTTTTTACCCCAGGACGAGAAAACTGAGTCCGGGGCATTCCCGCTCGCGTTTTCTTGGGACGAGCACCGGAAGTCCTCGAGCTCAGCCCGTTTCCTTCGCTGCAAGTGCATTTCCAGTGGTTTCTGACACCGGACGAGCGTTCGCCACTCGTTGGAAGCTTCGGCCATCTTTTGGACCGTTTTGGGTCGCACCACAGTTCTCCCTCCAACGAGCTCGCTTCCCGACCTATACCTCCGGAAAACGTGTCAGGGAGCATGCCAGGAGTGTGGGTTGAAGTCCTCGGAGCACGAGCCCGAAGATCGAAAGACTTATGACCAATACGGAGCAAAGGCAAGAAACCGTCGGGGGACCGCTTTTTACCCCAGGACGAGAAAACTGAGTCCGGGGCATTCCCGCTCGCGTTTTCTTGGGACGAGCACCGGAAGTCCTCGAGCTCAGCCCGTTTCCATCGCTGCAAGTCCATTTCCAAGGGTTTATTACACCGGACGAGCGTTCGCCACTCGTTGGAAGCTTCGGCCATCTTTTGGACCGTTTTGGGTCGCACCACAGTTCTCCCTCCAACGAGCTCGCTTCCCGACCTATACCTCCGGAAAACGTGTCAGGGAGCATGCCAGGAGTGTGGGTTGAAGTCCTCGGAGCACGAGACCCGAAGATCGAAAGACTTATGACCAATACGGAGCAAAGGGAAGAAACCGTCGGGGGACCGCTTTTTACCCCAGGACGAGAAAACTGAGTCCGGGGCATTCTTGCTCGCGTTTTCTTGGGACGAGCACCGGAAGTCCTCGAGCTCAGCCCGTTTCCTTCGCTGCAAGTGCATTTCCAGTGGTTTCTGACACCGGACGAGCGTTCGCCACTCGTTGGAAGCTTCGGCCATCTTTTGGACCGTTTTGGGTCGCACCACAGTTCTCCCTCCAACGAGCTCGCTTCCCGACCTATACCTCCGGAAAACGTGTCAGGGAGCATGCCAGGAGTGTGGGTTGAAGTCCTCGGAGCACGAGACCCGAAGATCGAAAGACTTATGACCAATACGGAGCAAAGGGAAGAAACCGTCGGGGGACCGCTTTTTACCCCAGGACGAGAAAACTGAGTCCGGGGCATTCCCGCTCGCGTTTTCTTGGGACGAGCACCGGAAGTCCTCGAGCTCAGCCCGTTTCCTTCGCTGCAAGTGCATTTCCAGTGGTTTCTGACACCGGACGAGCGTTCGCCACTCGTTGGAAGCTTCGGCCATCTTTTGGACCGTTTTGGGTCGCACCACAGTTCTCCCTCCAACGAGCTCGCTTCCCGACCTATACCTCCGGAAAACGTGTCAGGGAGCATGCCAGGAGTGTGGGTTGAAGTCCTCGGAGCACGAGCCCGAAGATCGAAAGACTTATGACCAATACGGAGCAAAGGCAAGAAACCGTCGGGGGACCGCTTTTTACCCCAGGACGAGAAAACTGAGTCCGGGGCATTCCCGCTCGCGTTTTCTTGGGACGAGCACCGGAAGTCCTCGAGCTCAGCCCGTTTCCATCGCTGCAAGTCCATTTCCAAGGGTTTATTACACCGGACGAGCGTTCGCCACTCGTTGGAAGCTTCGGCCATCTTTTGGACCGTTTTGGGTCGCACCACAGTTCTCCCTCCAACGAGCTCGCTTCCCGACCTATACCTCCGGAAAACGTGTCAGGGAGCATGCCAGGAGTGTGGGTTGAAGTCCTCGGAGCACGAGACCCGAAGATCGAAAGACTTATGACCAATACGGAGCAAAGGGAAGAAACCGTCGGGGGACCGCTTTTTACCCCAGGACGAGAAAACTGAGTCCGGGGCATTCCCGCTCGCGTTTTCTTGGGACGAGCACCGGAAGTCCTCGAGCTCAGCCCGTTTCCTTCGCTGCAAGTGCATTTCCAGTGGTTTCTGACACCGGACGAGCGTTCGCCACTCGTTGGAAGCTTCGGCCATCTTTTGGACCGTTTTGGGTCGCACCACAGTTCTCCCTCCAACGAGCTCGCTTCCCGACCTATACCTCCGGAAAACGTGTCAGGGAGCATGCCAGGAGTGTGGGTTGAAGTCCTCGGAGCACGAGACCCGAAGATCGAAAGACTTATGACCAATACGGAGCAAAGGGAAGAAACCGTCGGGGGACCGCTTTTTACCCCAGGACGAGAAAACTGAGTCCGGGGCATTCCCGCTCGCGTTTTCTTGGGACGAGCACCGGAAGTCCTCGAGCTCAGCCCGTTTCCTTCGCTGCAAGTGCATTTCCAGTGGTTTCTGACACCGGACGAGCGTTCGCCACTCGTTGGAAGCTTCGGCCATCCTTTGGACCGTTTTGGGTCGCACCACAGTTCTCCCTCCAACGAGCTCGCTTCCCGACCTATACCTCCGGAAAACGTGTCAGGGAGCATGCCAGGAGTGTGGGTTGAAGTCCTCGGAGCACAAGACCCGAAGATCGAAAGACTTATGACCAATACGGAGCAAAGGGAAGAAACCGTCGGGGGACCGCTTTTTACCCCAGGACGAGAAAACTGAGTCCGGGGCATTCCCGCTCGCGTTTTCTTGGGACGAGCACCGGAAGTCCTCGAGCTCAGCCCGTTTCATTCGCTGCAAGTGCATTTCCAGTGGTTTCTGACACCGGACGAGTGTTCGCCACTCGTTGGAAGCTTCGGCCATCTTTTGGACCGTTTTGGGTCGCACCACAGTTCTCCCTCCAACGAGCTCGCTTCCCGACCTATACCTCCGGAAAACGTGTCAGGGAGCATGCCAGGAGTGTGGGTTGAAGTCCTCGGAGCACGAGACCCGAAGATCGAAAGACTTATGACCAATACGGAGCAAAGGGAAGAAACCGTCGGGGGACCGCTTTTTACCCCAGGACGAGAAAACTGAGTCCAGGGCATTCCCGCTCGCGTTTTCTTGGGACGAGCACCGGAAGTCCTCGAGCTCAGCCCGTTTCCTTCGCTGCAAGTGCATTTCCAGTGGTTTCTGACACCGGACGAGCGTTCGCCACTCGTTGGAAGCTTCGGCCATCTTTTGGACCGTTTTGGGTCGCACCACAGTTCTCCCTCCAACGAGCTCGCTTCCCGACCTATACCTCCGGAAAACGTGTCAGGGAGCATGCCAGGAGTGTGGGTTGAAATCCTCGGAGCACGAGACCCGAAGATCGAAAGACTTATGACCAATACGGAGCAAAGGGAAGAAACCGTCGGGGGACCGCTTTTTACCCCAGGACGAGAAAACTGAGTCCGGGGCATTCCCGCTCGCGTTTTCTTGGGACGAGCACCGGAAGTCCTCGAGCTCAGCCCGTTTCCTTCGCTGCAAGTGCATTTCCAGTGGTTTCTGACACCGGACGAGCGTTCGCCACTCGTTGGAAGCTTCGGCCATCTTTTGGACCGTTTTGGATCGCACCACAGTTCTCCCTCCAACGAGCTCGCTTCCCGACCTATACCTGTCAGGGAGCATGCCAGGAGTGTGGGTTGAAGTCCTCGGAGCACGAGACCCGAAGATCGAAAGACTTATGACCAATACGGAGCAAAGGGAAGAAACCGTCGGGGGACCGCTTTTTACCCCAGGACGAGAAAACTGAGTCCGGGGCATTCCCGCTCGCGTTTTCTTGGGACGAGCACCGGAAGTCCTCGAGCTCAGCCCGTTTCCTTCGCTGCAAGTGCATTTCCAGTGGTTTCTGACACCGGACGAGCGTTCGCCACTCGTTGGAAGCTTCGGCCATCTTTTGGACCGTTTTGGGTCGCACCACAGTTCTCCCTCCAACGAGCTCGCTTCCCGACCTATACCTCCGGAAAACGTGTCAGGGAGCATGCCAGGAGTGTGGGTTGAAGTCCTCGGAGCACGAGACCCGAAGATCGAAAGACTTATGACCAATACGGAGCAAAGGGAAGAAACCGTCGGGGGACCGCTTTTTACCCCAGGACGAGAAAACTGAGTCCGGGGCATTCCCGCTTGCGTTTTCTTGGGACGAGCACCGGAAGTCCTCGAGCTCAGCCCGTTTCCTTCGCTGCAAGTGCATTTCCAGTGGTTTCTGACACCGGACGAGCGTTCGCCACTCGTTGGAAGCTTCGGCCATCTTTTGGACCGTTTTGGGTCGCACCACAGTTCTCCCTCCAACGAGCTCGCTTCCCGACCTATACCTGTCAGGGAGCATGCCAGGAGTGTGGGTTGAAGTCCTCGGAGCACGAGACCCGAAGATCGAAAGACTTATGACCAATACGGAGCAAAGGGAAGAAACCGTCGGGGGACCGCTTTTTACCCCAGGACGAGAAAACTGAGTCCGGGGCATTCCCGCTCGCGTTTTCTTGGGACGAGCACCGGAAGTCCTCGAGCTCAGCCCGTTTCCTTCGCTGCAAGTGCATTTCCAGTGGTTTCTGACACCGGACGAGCGTTCGCCACTCGTTGGAAGCTTCGGCCATCTTTTGGACCGTTTTGGGTCGCACCACAGTTCTCCCTCCAACGAGCTCGCTTCCCGACCTATACCTCCGGAAAACGTGTCAGGGAGCATGCCAGGAGTGTGGGTTGAAGTCCTCGGAGCACGAGACCCGAAGATCGAAAGACTTATGACCAATACGGAGCAAAGGGAAGAAACCGTCGGGGGACCGCTTTTTACCCCAGGACGAGAAAACTGAGTCCGGGGCATTCCCGCTCGCGTTTTCTTGGGACGAGCACCGGAAGTCCTCGAGCTCAGCCCGTTTCCTTCGCTGCAAGTGCATTTCCAGTGGTTTCTGACACCGGACGAGCGTTCGCCACTCGTTGGAAGCTTCGGCCATCTTTTGGACCGTTTTGGGTCGCACCACAGTTCTCCCTCCAACGAGCTCGCTTCCCGACCTATACCTCCGGAAAACGTGTCAGGGAGCATGCCAGGAGTGTGGGTTGAAGTCCTCGGAGCACGAGACCCGAAGATCGAAAGACTTATGACCAATACGGAGCAAAGGGAAGAAACCGTCGGGGGACCGCTTTTTACCCCAGGACGAGAAAACTGAGTCCGGGGCATTCCCGCTCGCGTTTTCTTGGGACGAGCACCGGAAGTCCTCGAGCTCAGCCCGTTTCCTTCGCTGCAAGTGCATTTCCAGTGGTTTCTGACACCGGACGAGCGTTCGCCACTCGTTGGAAGCTTCGGCCATCTTTTGGACCGTTTTGGGTCGCACCACAGTTCTCCCTCCAACGAGCTCGCTTCCCGACCTATACCTCCGGAAAACGTGTCAGGGAGCATGCCAGGAGTGTGGGTTGAAGTCCTCGGAGCACGAGACCCGAAGATCGAAAGACTTATGACCAATACGGAGCAAAGGGAAGAAACCGTCGGGGGACCGCTTTTTACCCCAGGACGAGAAAACTGAGTCCGGGGCATTCCCGCTCGCGTTTTCTTGGGACGAGCACCGGAAGTCCTCGAGCTCAGCCCGTTTCCTTCGCTGCAAGTGCATTTCCAGTGGTTTCTGACACCGGACGAGCGTTCGCCACTCGTTGGAAGCTTCGGCCATCTTTTGGACCGTTTTGGGTCGCACCACAGTTCTCCCTCCAACGAGCTCGCTTCCCGACCTATACCTCCGGAAAACGTGTCAGGGAGCATGCCAGGAGTGTGGGTTGAAGTCCTCGGAGCACGAGACCCGAAGATCGAAAGACTTATGACCAATACGGAGCAAAGGGAAGAAACCGTCGGGGGACCGCTTTTTACCCCAGGACGAGAAAACTGAGTCCGGGGCATTCCCGCTCGCGTTTTCTTGGGACGAGCACCGGAAGTCCTCGAGCTCAGCTCGTTTCCTTCGCTGCAAGTGCATTTCCAGTGGTTTCTGACACCGGACGAGCGTTCGCCACTCGTTGGAAGCTTCGGCCATCTTTTGGACCGTTTTGGGTCGCACCACAGTTCTCCCTCCAAAGAGCTCGCTTCCCGACCTATACCTCCGGAAAACGTGTCAGGGAGCATGCCAGGAGTGTGGGTTGAAGTCCTCGGAGCACGAGACCCGAAGATCGAAAGACTTATGACCAATACGGAGCAAAGGGAAGAAACCGTCGGGGGACCGCTTTTTACCCCAGGACGAGAAAACTGAGTCCGGGGCATTCCCGCTCGCGTTTTCTTGGGACGAGCACCGGAAGTCCTCGAGCTCAGCCCGTTTCCTTCGCTGCAAGTGCATTTCCAGTGGTTTCTGACACCGGACGAGCGTTCGCCACTCGTTGGAAGCTTCGGCCATCTTTTGGACCGTTTTGGGTCGCACCACAGTTCTCCCTCCAACGAGCTCGCTTCCCGACCTATACCTCCGGAAAACGTGTCAGGGAGCATGCCAGGAGTGTGGGTTGAAGTCCTCGGAGCACGAGACCCGAAGATCGAAAGACTTATGACCAATACGGAGCAAAGGGAAGAAACCGTCGGGGGACCGCTTTTTACCCCAGGACGAGAAAACTGAGTCCGGGGCATTCCCGCTCGCGTTTTCTTGGGACGAGCACCGGAAGTCCTCGAGCTCAGCCCGTTTCCTTCGCTGCAAGTGCATTTCCAGTGGTTTCTGACACCGGACGAGCGTTCGCCACTCGTTGGAAGCTTCGGCCATCTTTTGGACCGTTTTGGGTCGCACCACAGTTCTCCCTCCAACGAGCTCGCTTCCCGACCTATACCTCCGGAAAACGTGTCAGGGAGCATGCCAGGAGTGTGGGTTGAAGTCCTCGGAGCACGAGACCCGAAGATCGAAAGACTTATGACCAATACGGAGCAAAGGGAAGAAACCGTCGGGGGACCGCTTTTTACCCCAGGACGAGAAAACTGAGTCCGGGGCATTCCCGCTCGCGTTTTCTTGGGACGAGCACCGGAAGTCCTCGAGCTCAGCCCGTTTCCTTCGCTGCAAGTGCATTTCCAGTGGTTTCTGACACCGGACGAGCGTTCGCCACTCGTTGGAAGCTTCGGCCATCTTTTGGACCGTTTTGGGTCGCACCACAGTTCTCCCTCCAACGAGCTCGCTTCCCGACCTATACCTCCGGAAAACGTGTCAGGGAGCATGCCAGGAGTGTGGGTTGAAGTCCTCGGAGCACGAGACCCGAAGATCGAAAGACTTATGACCAATACGGAGCAAAGGGAAGAAACCGTCGGGGGACCGCTTTTTACCCCAGGACGAGAAAACTGAGTCCGGGGCATTCCCGCTCGCGTTTTCTTGGGACGAGCACCGGAAGTCCTCGAGCTCAGCCCGTTTCCTTCGCTGCAAGTGCATTTCCAGTGGTTTCTGACACCGGACGAGCGTTCGCCACTCGTTGGAAGCTTCGGCCATCTTTTGGACCGTTTTGGGTCGCACCACAGTTCTCCCTCCAACGAGCTCGCTTCCCGACCTATACCTCCGGAAAACGTGTCAGGGAGCATGCCAGGAGTGTGGGTTGAAGTCCTCGGAGCACGAGACCCGAAGATCGAAAGACTTATGACCAATACGGAGCAAAGGGAAGAAACCGTCGGGGGACCGCTTTTTACCCCAGGACGAGAAAACTGAGTCCGGGGCATTCCCGCTCGCGTTTTCTTGGGACGAGCACCGGAAGTCCTCGAGCTCAGCCCGTTTCCTTCGCTGCAAGTGCATTTCCAGTGGTTTCTGACACCGGACGAGCGTTCGCCACTCGTTGGAAGCTTCGGCCATCTTTTGGACCGTTTTGGGTCGCACCACAGTTCTCCCTCCAACGAGCTCGCTTCCCGACCTATACCTCCGGAAAACGTGTCAGGGAGCATGCCAGGAGTGTGGGTTGAAGTCCTCGGAGCACGAGACCCGAAGATCGAAAGACTTATGACCAATACGGAGCAAAGGGAAGAAACCGTCGGGGGACCGCTTTTTACCCCAGGACGAGAAAACTGAGTCCGGGGCATTCCCGCTCGCGTTTTCTTGGGACGAGCACCGGAAGTCCTCGAGCTCAGCCCGTTTCCTTCGCTGCAAGTGCATTTCCAGTGGTTTCTGACACCGGACGAGCGTTCGCCACTCGTTGGAAGCTTCGGCCATCTTTTGGACCGTTTTGGGTCGCACCACAGTTCTCCCTCCAACGAGCTCGCTTCCCGACCTATACCTCCGGAAAACGTGTCAGGGAGCATGCCAGGAGTGTGGGTTGAAGTCCTCGGAGCACGAGACCCGAAGATCGAAAGACTTATGACCAATACGGAGCAAAGGGAAGAAACCGTCGGGGGACCGCTTTTTACCCCAGGACGAGAAAACTGAGTCCGGGGCATTCCCGCTCGCGTTTTCTTGGGACGAGCACCGGAAGTCCTCGAGCTCAGCCCATTTCCTTCGCTGCAAGTGCATTTCCAGTGGTTTCTGACACCGGACGAGCGTTCGCCACTCGTTGGAAGCTTCGGCCATCTTTTGGACCGTTTTGGGTCGCACCACAGTTCTCCCTCCAACGAGCTCGCTTCCCGACCTATACCTCCGGAAAACGTGTCAGGGAGCATGCCAGGAGTGTGGGTTGAAGTCCTCGGAGCACGAGACCCGAAGATCGAAAGACTTATGACCAATACGGAGCAAAGGGAAGAAACCGTCGGGGGACCGCTTTTTACCCCAGGACGAGAAAACTGAGTCCGGGGCATTCCCGCTCGCGTTTTCTTGGGACGAGCACCGGAAGTCCTCGAGCTCAGCCCGTTTCCTTCGCTGCAAGTGCATTTCCAGTGGTTTCTGACACCGGACGAGCGTTCGCCACTCGTTGGAAGCTTCGGCCATCTTTTGGACCGTTTTGGGTCGCACCACAGTTCTCCCTCCAACGAGCTCGCTTCCCGACCTATACCTCCGGAAAACGTGTCAGGGAGCATGCCAGGAGTGTGGGTTGAAGTCCTCGGAGCACGAGACCCGAAGATCGAAAGACTTATGACCAATACGGAGCAAAGGGAAGAAACCGTCGGGGGACCGCTTTTTACCCCAGGACGAGAAAACTGAGTCCGGGGCATTCCTGCTCGCGTTTTCTTGGGACGAGCACCGGAAGTCCTCGAGCTCAGCCCGTTTCCTTCGCTGCAAGTGCATTTCCAGTGGTTTCTGACACCGGACGAGCGTTCGCCACTCGTTGGAAGCTTCGGCCATCTTTTGGACCGTTTTGGGTCGCACCACAGTTCTCCCTCCAACGAGCTCGCTTCCCGACCTATACCTCCGGAAAACGTGTCAGGGAGCATGCCAGGAGTGTGGGTTGAAGTCCTCGGAGCACGAGACCCGAAGATCGAAAGACTTATGACCAATACGGAGCAAAGGGAAGAAACCGTCGGGGGACCGCTTTTTACCCCAGGACGAGAAAACTGAGTCCGGGGCATTCCCGCTCGCGTTTTCTTGGGACGAGCACCGGAAGTCCTCGAGCTCAGCCCGTTTCCTTCGCTGCAAGTGCATTTCCAGTGGTTTCTGACACCGGACGAGCGTTCGCCACTCGTTGGAAGCTTCGGCCATCTTTTGGACCGTTTTGGGTCGCACCACAGTTCTCCCTCCAACGAGCTCGCTTCCCGACCTATACCTCCGGAAAACGTGTCAGGGAGCATGCCAGGAGTGTGGGTTGAAGTCCTCGGAGCACGAGACCCGAAGATCGAAAGACTTATGACCAATACGGAGCAAAGGGAAGAAACCGTCGGGGGACCGCTTTTTACCCCAGGACGAGAAAACTGAGTCCGGGGCATTCCCGCTCGCGTTTTCTTGGGACGAGCACCGGAAGTCCTCGAGCTCAGCCCGTTTCCTTCGCTGCAAGTGCATTTCCAGTGGTTTCTGACACCGGACGAGCGTTCGCCACTCGTTGGAAGCTTCGGCCATCTTTTGGACCGTTTTGGGTCGCACCACAGTTCTCCCTCCAACGAGCTCGCTTCCCGACCTATACCTCCGGAAAACGTGTCAGGGAGCATGCCAGGAGTGTGGGTTGAAGTCCTCGGAGCACGAGACCCGAAGATCGAAAGACTTATGACCAATACGGAGCAAAGGGAAGAAACCGTCGGGGGACCGCTTTTTACCCCAGGACGAGAAAACTGAGTCCGGGGCATTCCCGCTCGCGTTTTCTTGGGACGAGCACCGGAAGTCCTCGAGCTCAGCCCGTTTCCTTCGCTGCAAGTGCATTTCCAGTGGTTTCTGACACAGGACGAGCGTTCGCCACTCGTTGGAAGCTTCGGCCATCTTTTGGACCGTTTTGGGTCGCACCACAGTTCTCCCTCCAACGAGCTCGCTTCCCGACCTATACCTCCGGAAAACGTGTCAGGGAGCATGCCAGGAGTGTGGGTTGAAGTCCTCGGAGCACGAGACCCGAAGATCGAAAGACTTATGACCAATACGGAGCAAAGGGAAGAAACCGTCGGGGGACCGCTTTTTACCCCAGGACGAGAAAACTGAGTCCGGGGCATTCCCGCTCGCGTTTTCTTGGGACGAGCACCGGAAGTCCTCGAGCTCAGCCCGTTTCCTTCGCTGCAAGTGCATTTCCAGTGGTTTCTGACACCGGACGAGCGTTCACCACTCGTTGGAAGCTTCGGCCATCTTTTGGACCGTTTTGGGTCGCACCACAGTTCTCCCTCCAACGAGCTCGCTTCCCGACCTATACCTCCGGAAAACGTGTCAGGGAGCATGCCAGGAGTGTGGGTTGAAGTCCTCGGAGCACGAGACCCGAAGATCGAAAGACTTATGACCAATACGGAGCAAAGGGAAGAAACCGTCGGGGGACCGCTTTTTGCCCCAGGACGAGAAAACTGAGTCCGGGGCATTCCCGCTCGCGTTTTCTTGGGACGAGCACCGGAAGTCCTCGAGCTCAGCCCGTTTCCTTCGCTGCAAGTGCATTTCCAGTGGTTTCTGACACCGGACGAGCGTTCGCCACTCGTTGGAAGCTTCGGCCATCTTTTGGACCGTTTTGGGTCGCACCACAGTTCTCCCTCCAACGAGCTCGCTTCCCGACCTATACCTCCGGAAAACGTGTCAGGGAGCATGCCAGGAGTGTGGGTTGAAGTCCTCGGAGCACGAGACCCGAAGATCGAAAGACTTATGACCAATACGGAGCAAAGGGAAGAAACCGTGGGGGGACCGCTTTTTACCCCAGGACGAGAAAACTGAGTCCGGGGCATTCCCGCTCGCGTTTTCTTGGGACGAGCACCGGAAGTCCTCGAGCTCAGCCCGTTTCCTTCGCTGCAAGTGCATTTCCAGTGGTTTCTGACACCGGACGAGCGTTCGCCACTCGTTGGAAGCTTCGGCCATCTTTTGGACCGTTTTGGGTCGCACCACAGTTCTCCCTCCAACGAGCTCGCTTCCCGACCTATACCTCCGGAAAACGTGTCAGGGAGCATGCCAGGAGTGTGGGTTGAAGTCCTCGGAGCACGAGACCCGAAGATCGAAAGACTTATGACCAATACGGAGCAAAGGGAAGAAACCGTCGGGGGACCGCTTTTTGCCCCAGAACGAGAAAACTGAGTCCGGGGCATTCCCGCTCGCGTTTTCTTGGGACGAGCACCGGAAGTCCTCGAGCTCAGCCCGTTTCCTTCGCTGCAAGTGCATTTCCAGTGGTTTCTGACACCGGACGAGCGTTCGCCACTCGTTGGAAGCTTCGGCCATCTTTTGGACCGTTTTGGGTCGCACCACAGTTCTCCCTCCAACGAGCTCGCTTCCCGACCTATACCTCCGGAAAACGTGTCAGGGAGCATGCCAGGAGTGTGGGTTGAAGTCCTCAGAGCACGAGACCCGAAGATCGAAAGACTTATGACCAATACGGAGCAAAGGGAAGAAACCGTGGGGGGACCGCTTTTTACCCCAGGACGAGAAAACTGAGTCCGGGGCATTCCCGCTCGCGTTTTCTTGGGACGAGCACCGGAAGTCCTCGAGCTCAGCCCGTTTCCTTCGCTGCAAGTGCATTTCCAGTGGTTTCTGACACCGGACGAGCGTTCGCCACTCCTTGGAAGCTTCGGCCATCTTTTGGACCGTTTTGGGTCGCACCACAGTTCTCCCTCCAACGAGCTCGCTTCCCGACCTATACCTCCGGAAAACGTGTCAGGGAGCATGCCAGGAGTGTGGGTTGAAGTCCTCGGAGCACGAGACCCGAAGATCGAAAGACTTATGACCAATACGGAGCAAAGGGAAGAAACCGTCGGGGGACCGCTTTTTGCCCCAGGACGAGAAAACTGAGTCCGGGGCATTCCCGCTCGCGTTTTCTTGGGACGAGCACCGGAAGTCCTCGAGCTCAGCCCGTTTCCTTCGCTGCAAGTGCATTTCCAGTGGTTTCTGACACCGGACGAGCGTTCGCCACTCGTTGGAAGCTTCGGCCATCTTTTGGACCGTTTTGGGTCGCACCACAGTTCTCCCTCCAACGAGCTCGCTTCCCGACCTATACCTCCGGAAAACGTGTCAGGGAGCATGCCAGGAGTGTGGGTTGAAGTCCTCGGAGCACGAGACCCGAAGATCGAAAGACTTATGACCAATACGGAGCAAAGGGAAGAAACCGTCGGGGGACCGGTTTTTACCCCAGGACGAGAAAACGGAGTCCGGGGCATTCCCGCTCGCGTTTTCTTGGGACGAGCACCGGAAGTCCTCGAGCTCAGCCCGTTTCCTTCGCTGCAAGTGCATTTCCAGTGGTTTCTGACACCGGACGAGCGTTCGCCCCTCGTTGGAAGCTTCGGCCATCTTTTGGACCGTTTTGGGTCGCACCACAGTTCTCCCTCCAACGAGCTCGCTTCCCGAGCTATACCTCCGGAAAACGTGTCAGGGAGCATGCCAGGAGTGTGGGTTGAAGTCCTCGGAGCACGAGACCCGAAGATCGAAAGACTTATGACCAATACGGAGCAAAGGGAAGAAACCGTCGGGGGACCGCTTTTTACCCCAGGACGAGAAAACTGAGTCCGGGGCATTCCCGCTCGCGTTTTCTTGGGACGAGCACCGGAAGTACTCGAGCTCAGCCCGTTTCCTTCGCTGCAAGTGCATTTCCAGTGGTTTCTGACACCGGACGAGCGTTCGCCCCTCGTTGGAAGCTTCGGCCATCTTTTGGACCGTTTTGGGTCGCACCACAGTTCTCCCTCCAACGAGCTCGCTTCCCGACCTATACCTCCGGAAAACGTGTCAGGGAGCATGCCAGGAGTGTGGGTTGAAGTCCTCGGAGCACGAGACCCGAAGATCGAAAGACTTATGACCAATACGGAGCAAAGGGAAGAAACCGTCGGGGGACCGCTTTTTACCCCAGGACGAGAAAACTGAGTCCGGGGCATTCCCGCTCGCGTTTTCTTGGGACGAGCACCGGAAGTCCTCGAGCTCAGCCCGTTTCCTTCGCTGCAAGTGCATTTCCAGTGGTTTCTGACACCGGACGAGCGTTCGCCCCTCGTTGGAAACTTCGACCATCTTTTGGACCGTTTTGGGTCGCACCACAGTTCTCCCTCCAACGAGCTCGCTTCCCGA